>NC_079172.1:7370033-7670033 GCF_947568905.1 Ostrea edulis | reverse complement strand
GTAGAACAAAATTAAAACCCTGCATGTATCTCTTCTTACCTGTTCAATTAAATACCTTATATTTATCTAGTTTTAAACCAAAGAACTCTTTACTATTTTCAATAGATTTCCAAACAAATATGAGGCATGGTTTTTCTACAAACACATCCCCCCCCCCCCTGGAAAAATCCTTATGGATGAAGAGCTAAGATATTGAACAGTGAGCGATCTCATATATCCCATGAAGGATACAAAATTAATAAGAAGGGCAAATACATCCCTGGACACACAAGAGGTGGGATGAGGTGCCCAGAAGGAGCAAGTATCTCCCCGCCAACCTACCACACCCACCATAAGCCCCCATCCCAACCAAGTAAATAGAGCAATCTGCAACCAAAATCGGTGTGTAAAGAACAGCCCAATAATTGACCCAGTATGAAACATATCAGACAACATTCAATCTAATGCAAATAAGATTACTATCATGACAATAGATTTTTCAAAATGCTGACTGCAAACAAGAGTGTTGAAAACCCCTGTAACATCAACTTCTTTGTCTGTAGCTTGCTTCGATTAAAAAATTTATCATATGCAAAACATGCTCTCGGGAATCAAATATGTTGAGAGACATAAACACCATATGCAGGTGATAATGGAATACTGCTACATAAATATGGGAAGTTGATGATGGAGAAGATAAAGTAATCCTGTTTGTCATAAGGTTGAGTTGTTGCTTGCCATGAACATCTATGTCTACGTTCAATAAAATATCCAAATATGAAGCAGATATGGAAGACTATGGTGTCTTTAATTTTGACTTCAAGGGGATACTGTAAATGTATTACATTTGGCTGTGTATTCTATTTAGCGCCTTTGGCGGAACGCAGCTTCCGCTAAATCAAGTACATCGCTAAATGCCATCCGTAAATCTAGATGTTTAAAGTAATTCAGGAATGCGCTAAATCAAATCTACGATAACTTGTTGAAAAAACTATTTCCGCCAAATATCGTACACGCCAAATATAATATGTTTACAGTATATCAAATCAACATATAAATGAAAGGGAACATTGTTAATAGATAAAATGTTGTGCATATATTTAAATCTGAGTTGAAGGCTACAGCAAGATATTTTTTGTTCTCATGTAGAAGCTATTGAATACATTCTGCCTCATAAGAATACAAAAACAGGATGACTAATAATAGACAATAACAGGACAAGAAACAAATTTGCAAAACAAGTGTAAACTTGGGGGCATGTAATTTCTGTGGGAAATGCATGTATGTTGGCAACCCATTAGAACACAAAACAGTTGTTAACAAAAGAAGATATTTTAAAATACATGTAGCTAGGTTTGCTACCTCTGTGATTCATGCCACATTATTATCATGCTTAAAAGAATACATTTACTCATCGTTGTCCTTTACAACACATTGTGCAATATGGTCAAAACTTTGAACAAAACTTGCATAGTATTTCTCATGTGGCCTATTTATAACCGGGAAAAAAAAATTGTTAGTGTTCACTTAATTTTATTAATTTATCAAATCTGTGGCAATTTATTTTACCTCTACCAAGTTCAGCAAGTCACTGACTGACTATATTCTCTCTGTGACACTGTTCTTATACTGAGAACAGCGAGGGAAATAAACTGAAGGCATTTTATATACCTTCTATGAGTCAATGCTTGTGCATGCATAAGTGCTGTATTTCATTCTAAGGCACAGAAATGTGATGTCCATACATTTACTCTATGTACCTTTCTTTGAACAATGCTGAGAAATATTACAAAGACCACCAATAGTTAATTTATTTTACCAGAAAAAGTACTACATTGAAACTACATGTATTTCAATGTTGAACTAAACTTTAGTATTAACAACTTATTATCAGTTTAACATTCCATGCCGACATTCTCATAAGTGGAAAAGTGGTTGAACAAGATGGCAACATTTCCTGGTTTCACGGCGCCAAAATATTACCATGGGTAAGCACTTTCTCATAGGTTATACCTTACTCACCTTGACCAGTATTGAAGAAAAAACCATTTAATACAAGCAACTTGATACATGGCACAGACCACAGTTTGCAACTTCCATCACTTAAATGTTGAACCCAAACTTAAGACAAACCTGATCGTAAAAGTAGTTCACAAGCAAAATATATTTCATGTCCACATCTGATCACATACATGTACCTATATCAGCAAATATAATATGATGCCTGAATATGTCATGTCCACATCTAATCACATACATGTACCTATATCAGCAAATATAATATGATGCCTGAATATCATTGAGATAAACTAATACATTTTCTCCTGTTTAATATTACTTTATGATGTTTCTAGCAATATTAGTACATGTATGTACTTTCTCATACAAAGTTTGGACCCTTATTTCAGACCCGACCTACCCACAGGGCCAAGATTTGATCAAACTTGAATTTACACAATGTCAAGAAGTTTACATAAAAGTTTAAATCTTTTCTGGCCCATTGGTTCTTGAGAAGATTTTGAAATGACCCCACCTCATTCTTGCCTTTTCTGGATTATCTCTCCTTGGAAGGGGGCATTGCCCTTAATATTAGCATAATTGAATTCCTTTCACTCAAGGATGCTTTGTGGCAAATTTGGTTGAAATTCTGGAGAGAAAAATTGAACAAGAGGCCCATGGGCTACATCGCTCACCTGAGTCACCTTGGCCCATATCTAAAGATCTTCCGTATATATTTGCATGTAAAACGTTGGTCCCTATTGTGGCTCCAACCTACCCCTTGGGACCATGATTTTTACAAACTTGAATCTGCACTGTCAGAAAGCTTTCATGTAAATGTAAACTTCTTTGGTCCAATGGGTCTTGAGATTATCTTTAAAGATTTTCTCTATATATTAGTATGTAAAATTTTGATTCCCTATTGTTACCCCAACTTACCCCCGGGGACCATGATTTGAACAAACTTGAATCTGCATTATTTTTTTAAATGACCCTACCCTAATTTTGTGATTATCTCCCCTTTGAAGGGGCATGACCCTTCATTTGAATGAACTTGAAAGCCCTTCACCCACAGATGCTTTGTGCCAAGTTTGGTTGAAATTGACCCAGTGGTTCTGAAGAAGAAGATAAAATTGTGAAAAGTTAACAATGACGACGACGACTGACAATGGACAAATTTTGATAAGAAAAGCTCACTTGCACAATGCATGACGACGGACAAAATGCGAGAGCAATAGGTCACCTGTGACGAACTCTACTCATACGTTTTAGTAAATGGTTCAAAACCCTAATGCACATGCTGATAAAGATGCATTTTGCTTTGCTTTTCCCTTGTAGATATGCAAACATTGGCTCTATAATCTTATCTTTGACAAGGTCACATAAATACGTATACATTTCCTTACCACTTATCCTAAACTCATGTCTCAGAAGGACAACACGTGAACCAAAAGTGGTTGACGTCCTTGCACCAGTCTAGCAATATCCTATTCCTTTTTAGAGCACCTAAAACATATTATATACATGTACATGTAAGTGTTTTTGATTAAAAAACTATGCACTTGACTTATCAAGAACAAGACAAGTATTGATCTCTCAAACAGACTGTATTGTAAATTACCTTCAAAATCTATTCCCCAAATTCTTCACATTTCAAACATGTCAAATACCATGGGAACGATGAATATTTGGGAACTGTTTCTCTGAAAATAGAAGTAGAAGTTGGGTATATTCAAATGTTGGACAGGAATTCATTTAATCATTGGAAAGACTCAAAAATAAGATTTGCACTGTAGGCCAAAAAGTTCAATTACTTGGTTCTCTGGCCAATTTTCTTAAAAATAGATGAGGGAAAGAAGAACTTTGTTCCTTTAATGTAATAAAATAATACACACCAAGATTTTTTTTTTAAAGTTCAAAACTCTGGATTTTGAAACAGTTCCAGCATAGAGTAAATATCTCACATAATGTGCAACCACAGAATAACCACAGTTACCACAGAATAACCAGAGCAACCACAGAATAACCACAGAGCAACACAGAATAACCAGAATAACCACAGAATAACCAGAGCAACCACAGAATAACCACAGAGCAACACATAATAACCAGAATAACCAGAGCAACCACAGAATAACCACAGAGCTACCACAGAATAACCACAGAGCAACACAGAATAACCACAGAGCAACACAGAATAACCACAGAGCTACCACAGAATAACCAGAATAACCACAGAGCAACACAGAATAACCACAGAGCAACACAGAATAACCACAGAGCAACACAGAATAACCACAGAGCAACACAGAATAACCACAGAGCAACACAGAATAACCAGAATAACCACAGAGCAACACAGAATAACCACAGAGCTACCACAGAATAACCAGAATAACCACTGAGCAACACAGAATAACCACAGAGCAACACAGAATAACCAGAATAACCACAGAGCAACACAGAATAACCACAGAGCAACCACAGAATAACCACAGAGCAACCACAGAATAACCACAGAATATCCACAAAATGACCATATCATAACCATTGTGCCTTTTCGTATCTCTACAGATATTTAAAATGCCATTACAAAGTCCAGTAAATCAGTAACTGCACACTTAATATTTATAACTAGAAAAACAAATGTCTCCCCAGCTCCCCAAATTGGAAGTGCTCCAAATGAAACCCCCTCCCCTTCGTGTACAGCATGGTATGGAGGAGAAAGCATGAGCAGGAACATGAACATTGTGAATTCCCATAAGTCACATAGGAGAAGTGTTCACAAACTATTTTACATCCTCCAATCCTTAGAACCACTATAACTTTTAGGAAAATAACTGAATCCTCCTGTCCCTACAATATGCACATCTAGAAATGGCAATGAAGCATTGTACAAAGTTTCAAGTCTCTCCAATAATCCATATAGGAAAAGAAGCGTTCACAAGATTTTGTGACAGACAGACGGACGAACGGAAAGTACAAAAATAATGTCTCCCCTTGAGAGGAGAGACATGACGATTTCACACTTTCAGCACAGTGATTTTCATTCCCTGTAGTTTTAAAACATATAAAATGAACTCACACAATAAAATGAATTACATTTAGAACAAATCAAAATTGGACTGAACTATAAGTGTGTTCTACTGATTAGGACTTAGCTATAAGTGTGTTCTACTGATTAGGACTTAGCTATAAGTGTGTTCTATTGATTAGGACTTACAGTACACGACACGAGTTTTATACACCCCACCGTGGAAAGACCACGGAGGAAAATCCACGGAGATACACCGTGTCCTCCATGTTCCACGGTGTGTGTTATTTGCGAATACACACAGCTGCTAAGAGCTTTGTTCTGGCCACGGGCGCCTTGCGGGAGATGTGAAAATGTGCCGAAGGCCAAATAATCAAGATAAGGGTGGAATTTTAAGAAAAGAAAAAATTTCAATATTTTCCCCCCTGATACTTATATTGTTTTTCAGCATATTGAGCCAATTCCAACGATACGAAACACTATATATTATGTTTTTAAGAAAACCTGGTTTTGACTTTTTTTCTTTTAGTCTTCTTTCTTCATTAAAATATTCTTAAATTCTATGTTTAAATAATGCGTACTTGCAGGCAATTCCTGTTTTGAATGCGAATTAGTATATTCAGTAAATGAAAAACATACATGTACAACATGTGATAGGGATATTTAATAATTACTGATGTGCTCTCTCTCTCTCTCTCTCTCTCTCTCATTTCATCGGGAGTGTCTGGATAATGCAATGATTTTTGTATAATAAGTATATACCATGCAAATTCCTAGGGTCTTTCTCACAGTATAACTAAATTACGGTTCGCTAGTTTGGGTTTTGACTTCTCATGAAAAGTGTGAAATATATTGGGTCGGCGCGATATCAGATCTAGTCTAAGATCACGGCTATCTTACGCCGACCCAATATATTTCACACTTTCCGCAAGAAGCTAAGCACTTCTGTTGATTTCAAATACACGGATTAGCTGACTCCCATTGTTCTACTGAGGCGAAAACCCCTTCGAATTTGCATGGAATGTACAAGTTATACACAGGTCATTGTTATAGTCATACATCATAGTACCGCTAACCCGACATACATTTTTTTTAATTTTGAATAAGTTATTGAATGACGAAGTATGACCAAACTGCAGATTGAACTTTATAGAGCCCCGTGCTAACATTACTTATATTTTTCAATGTATCAGAAGGGGTATGCTGCCGGTTAAGTTGTGTAAATTTCTTGACAAGCAATAAAATAACAACAAAAATGGTGCTTAAATTGTCCGATTACGAAAACCTTTCACGTTTTCAAAGTACACCCTCTCCGATTCTACGTGCTTGTAATCAATATTTAAGGATGTAAATCCTCGGTGTCAAATGCAACTAGTTCATGAAAAAAAAACTAATATAATGACTTAACGATTATTTGCTTTTATTCATATACGCTATCGATTATTAAAATCTTTAATTTAATCTTTAGATGCATTAGATAATGAAAGCAAGAGAGAGAGAGAGAGAGAGCATTGGTAATCATAAAAAATAGGGGTTTTTTTCATCTTCGTTAGCCGAGATTATTCGTGCACGAAGGCACAGTTGACTCAAAACCCATTGCTAGCGGAGATTAGATGAATTTTACCCCCGTATTATGTTATAACTGACCAAAACCTAGTACGTTTGTTTTACAACTTTCATTCAGAAGACGTGCAAGTTATTGAGTTACTGAATAAACGAGAAAACGTCTGCAGTTTTATTTCAATCGTTGTCAACTCTTTACTTTGTGATATTTCAAGACTACATGTACTCAATTCAATTTATTGGATCTCATCACCATTATGCAATGGTATATAAAAATATAAAGACAAAAAGCTGTTATATATACATTTAGTAAATAATACATGCGTGTAATAAAGTATTTATCAAGTTAGAAAAAAAACTAAAAAAAACGTGTTATTATTAATGTGAAGTATGGGCATTCCAATGAAATTTTCCTAATGAAAGTACGAAGTTTTCTAAAGGTTTGTTTAAAAGTAAAGATAGTTTTAATATTTATTTGTTTAAGTGATAAAAATTTGATTCTTTGCTCACATTGCTTCACAGTTGAGTACATAATGAAATTCATATCCAATGTAAACATGTACATGTATATAGCTGACCTTAATCACATATTCCTAATTACAATGAAAACCTTGCATAAAAATAAACTATTGCTTATGGTACACATTTCTAAATCTTTGAACTGCTGTTATCAAATTGAAATTACTGGCATGTGATTGTCGTTGTTCATGACCCTTCTTTTATTTGGTGAAATTGTGCTGCACGTGCCGTGAAACAATGTACCGACGAGTGGTAGGAATAACACAGGTGTTTATATACAGGATGTCGAGAATTTGGGCGTTTCATAAAAAGGTGTGAACGTCTGCAGGGAAGTCTACATACGGATATGAACCGAAAACACCAACGTATCATTAAACAACAATTACAAGAATTGAATGATTTATAGCTAATTTCTAAATAAGTAATGGGGTGAGGGCATGTATGCTGGCCAAGCGAAAAGGTTTTTTGGGTGAATCATTTCGGAAATTATTTCTTTGTTTTATCACACGGAGGTACACGGTGGCATCGACGGAGGTACAGGTGACATCCACGGAGATCCTCCATGGACTTCAATGTCTAGCTCGCGCGGAAAAATAGGACTTCAAAGGTGCTGACAATTTTAAAGGTCCACCGTGTTTGGGGCAAATTTGTTCCACCGCGTTGCGTGGAACACGCATAAAACTCGTGTCGTGTACTGTAGCTATAAGTGTGTTCTACTGATTTGGACTTAGCTATAACTGTGTTCTACTGATTAGGACTTAGCTATAACTGTGTTCTACTGATTAGGACTTAGCTATAAGTGTGTTCTATTGATTAGGATTTAGCTATAAGTGTGTTCTATTGATTAGGACTTAGCTATAAGTGTGTTCTACTGATTTGGACTTAGCTATAACTGTGTTCTACTGATTAGGACTTAGCTATAAGTGTGTTCTACTGATTAGAACTTAGCTATAAGTGTGTTCTATTGATTAGGACTTAGCTATAAGCATGTTCTATTGATTAGGACTTAGCTATAAGTGTGTTCTACTGATTAGGACTTAGCTATAACTGTGTTCTACTGATTAGGACTTAGCTATAAGTGTGTTCTATTGATTAGGACTTAGCTATAAGTGTGTTCTATTGATTAGGACTTAGCTATAAGCATGTTCTATTGATTAGGACTTAGCTATAAGTGTGTTCTACTGATTAGGACTTAGCTATAACTGCGTTCTACTGATTAGGACTTAGCTATAAGTGTGTTCTATTGATTAGGACTTAGCTATAAGTGTGTTCTATTGATTAGGACTTAGCTATAAGTGTGTTCTACTGATTAGGACTTAGCTATAAGTGTGTACTACTGATTAGGACTTAGCTATAACTGTGTTCTACTGATTAGGACTTAGCTATAACTGTGTTCTACTGATTAGGACTTAGCTATAACTGTGTTCTACTGATTAGGACTTAGCTATAAGTGTGTTCTACTGAATAGGACTTAGCTATAAACGTGTTCTGATTTGGAACTGCATAATCTCGCCAGCCATTTGCAAAATTTCAACTGTTTATGCAATTGTCAGGAAGACCCAAACTGAGTCAAAAGTTTTACTAATGAGAGTATCTAAAGTGTGGTCAGCAATTCAGGAATTTATTACTAATGAGAGTATCTAAGGTGTGGTCAGCGATTCAGGATTACTAATGAGAGTATCTAAGGTGTGGTCAGCAATTCAGGAATTTATTACTAATGAGAGTATCTAAGGTGTGGTCAGCAATTCAGGAATTTATTACTAATGAGAGTATCTAAGGTGTGGTCAGCAATTCAGGAATTTATTACTAATGAGAGTATCTAAGGTGTGGTCAGCGATTCAGGAATTTATTACTAATGAGAGTATCTAAGGTGTGGTCAGCGATTCAGGATTACTAATGAGAGTATCTAAGGTGTGGTCAGCAATTCAGGAATTTATTACTAATGAGAGTATCTAAGGTGTGGTCAGCAATTCAGGATTACTAATGAGAGTATCTAAGGTGTGGTCAGCAATTCAGGATTACTAATGAGAGTATCTACAGTGTGGTCAGTAATTCAGGAATTTATTTTTGCATTGTAAGAGTGCATGAGAGAAATTATATTTTATTGTTTAAACAGATGTGGGTGGGCATGAGAGTGAGAACCAAGTAATTAATTTTTTTTTAGGCCTTACTCATTACTGACCTCATTCTCATGTGTATCTGCCACCACTTCTATCACCTTAAATCCTCTTTCAGGCCACTGATTGTAATTTGAAATCCTGCATTTTCCATGTTGACAGACTTCTTTCCTATCAGTCATCCTTTACCTAGGCTTTCAATGATCTTTGATCTCAATGTCAATAAAGGTGAAGCACCAATATTGTGCTCAGTGGACTGGAAAATCATTTCTTCCGTCTCCTGAAGAAGGCCACAAGTCAAAGTGCTTGTAAACACAGGTACACAGAGGTATAACCTTATTCTTGTAGAAATGAATGTCAATTGAAATGTCTTACCTAAAACTACAACATCTCTGTCCTTGCAGTTATTCAAGAGCTCTTTCTGGTGATCACTCCTGAAATTGTCAATGGTTGGAATAATATATGTCCTGCAAATCCTGTGAAACTGGTCTGCAGATGGAAATTTCAGTTTTAACATTTCTGCCCACAATGCCATTTTCCTGTACTTATTTCCAGAGGTCAGGATGGAACCACAAATTAGGAAGTCTCCACTATGTAGCCGTCGGTTTAACTGAGGCTGTGAACACCAGTGGTGACTTACATGGCCCTCTTCACAGATCTAAAAATACATTTAAAAAAGAAATATACTGCTCATGACTGGTATAAAACAAAATCAAACACTAAGTAAAAATATTAGAGCTTTGTTCAATACACATAGATCTTTACTAGTATGATAAAGCAACCAATATGAATAAGGCCATAAAAAATTAATTATCCGGTTTTCAGGCCCACATGTGTCTATTCAAATGGTGCCACTTGGCTAATTTCATAGCTGTTTTTGAAATACAAAATTCCCAATGTGATGTTATGTTTTTCTGGAAAAATCTAATTTTGGATTTTAGAATTTGTAACATTTGTAGTTTCAGAAACGTTTGAAAGGCAAGACCGATACAATGTAAGCATTTGTAGTACGTAAACCTTTGTTTTAAATCTCTATTAATACTAATGGGTTTTACGGTACAACTGTTGAGATGAGTGAAGACCCTTAACATTCTTTAAAATCTTGCAACAAGTTGATGTAACCAGTGCATTGTGACATCATATTAGCTGCCTTGTTCTTGTTTTTTTCAAAGCATGCAAATATAAACAACAACAAAACATACAAGGGTATGAGAGAATTTGTGACAATAATTCATAATCACTTGTGGTACTTTCCAAACAATTGATCTATTTTATCTATGGGGTTGTCAATGACAGTGACAGCAACATTTCTTCCAGAGCACTACAGAAAATTCTCATCATTTTTCAGCAGATGAAGAGCAAATCACACGACTCAAATGTGTAATCATTGGAGCGAGCTCGTCGTGACGCGAGCTAAGGACTCCAATCAGACAACATCACTGGAGCACCAAGGATATCATCTTTTCTGACTAGCAAGTCTAGCAATGAAGTGCCATATTTCAGTTATAGGTGTTTCCCCAAAATCGAAGCTATCGTGTTTCTGACAGAAACTTGTTAAATACAGAAGGCCATTACCAGCAGCCACAACAATAAGAAAACATGGTGTAAATAAATATCAATAAAACGGCTAAGAAATGAGTGAAAGAAAACATGGTGTAGCTATTAATAAAACGGGTAAGAAATGAGTGATAGATCCTCAGTGACCTATCATGTACACAATCCTTAGTTAATAGCGAGCGCAGTGAGCCAGCGCGGAGCGCTGGCTCGTACTGCGAGCTCTAATGACTAGAGCGCAGGAAATAATCCGAGCTAAATCTCAACCTCTAACAAGAATTTTTTTTTCACGCCAATCCCAGAAGTCCCTCGTACAAAATGGCGGATGGTTCGATTCGTAAAATAATAATAAAAAAAAATCTTTAAAGTATTACAAACCTTTCTTATTTGAAAGGAAAGGATGACAATCATATTCTTCCCCCCTTTCTTTTTCTTTTTAAAATATTGTCTAAAGAAATGTAAACAGTCACGTCACAACTACCAGGCTACGTCACAACATGCTCGTTGCATTTCCCGCTAAACTGGTTCCTACATTGGCGAGAAGAGCAAGACAGTAATCCTACGTATTGACAGTGAACGAGATCAGTTTTCCTTGTTTTCAATATAAATTTTTTGAAAATGTATTCAGATATGCTGCGTTCGCCCCAACGGTCACACCGTAATCATATTATTTGTAATCATGTTTTTAAAAAAAAAAAAAGCCTCCTCATCATTCTTATTCACAATGAAAAAGAAATGGGGGATGCCTCCTTCCCTCATTAAATATTGAAAAAACTGGCCTGAGAACCAGATAATGAATTTTTCTGGCCTAAGGAGAATATTGATCATTGCTAATTGAAATTCCACTTACATCATGTTCACAGTAAACTCTACTAAAACTTAAAAACAAGAGGCCCATGGGCCACAATGCTTGCCTGAATCACCACAACTCCGCTATTTTATAGAAGACTTTAACCCTCTACATGCATATTTCCATGAAAACTTATAACTCCATATTATGACCCCATGACCCCGGAGTCATGACTTAATTAACGGAATTTGAATCCACATAAAATAGAATGCTTCACTATTAACATTACTAACATCATTACATGTTCTGAAGAAGCTGGGGTTTTTAAAAAAGATTTTTTCACTATATTCAAGAATTATGAAAACTTTAATCCCTGATTTTAAACCCACCCTATCCCCCTGGCCCATGATTCAAAAAAAAAATTCTTGAATCAACACAACTTCTGAATGTATGCATATTAATATGACAAAGTGTGACCCTGCTACTCTAAAACAGATTTTTTTTTTCAAATTTCCTACATGTATATTCTTGTTTAAAACTTTTTATCAATACTTTAATCCCATCTTTGCTCCAGGGGTCATGATTTGATCAAATATGAATCTGTACTACATCAGAATTCTTGCATATTAATATGATTAATCATGGTCAGAAATTTCTTTAGGTACATTGTGTATTTTCCCATGCATTATGTGATCTTGGCCCCACACTTCCTCCAGAGACCAACATTCAAACAAACTTGAATCAGATCTGCACTATCTGATGATGATTGCATACTAATCAAGGTCCTGTTCTTCAGAAAATTTGAATTTTCTCCCCATATATGTCTATGTAAAAATTTGAACAAACTTGAATTTGCTCTATCTGAGGATGTTGAACAAACTTGAATTTGCTCTATCTGAGAATGTTGAACAAACTTGAATTTGCTCTATCTGAGAATGTTGAACAAACTTGAATTTGCTCTATCTGAGGATGTTGAACAAACTTGAATTTGCTCTATCTGAGAATGTTGAACAAACGTGAATTTGCTCTATCTGAGAATGTTGAACAAACGTGAATTTGCTCTATCTGAGAATGTTGAACAAACGTGAATTTGCTCTATCTGAGAATGTTGAACTAACTTGAATTTGCTCTATCTGAGAATGTTGAACTAACTTGAATTTGCTCTATCTGAGAATGTTGAACTAACTTGAATTTGCTCTATCTGAGAATGTTGAACTAACTTGAATTTGCTCTATCTGAGAATGTTGAACAAACTTGAATTTGCTCTATCTGAGAATGTTTGCAAATTGATATAACTGACTAATTCTGGCCCTGCCGCACTAGAGAATAAAATGTTCTCCTATACAGTCTGATGTAACACTTTGATCTCCTATTGAGGCCCCTATTCCCCCCCCCCCCCCCCCCCTTCCACGTGGCCTGGGAGGACCATGATTTTATAAACTTGAAGGAATCTGCACTTCCTCAAGATGCTTGGATATCAATACATGTATCACTAACCATGGGCTAGCTGTTCTCTTTAAAAAAAAATTCCCATATACATGTATTGCCATGTAAAAACTTCATCCCCAATTGAGGCCCCATCCTACAATATGAATAAACTGCAATCTATGGATTCATATTTTTATAAAAAATCTGTACATGAATTTTCCCAATATCAAACTGAGCATTTACAATATCAATATATTTTGATCTATGCAGTTCTCTCATCAGCGAGGATCGTACAATATCAATATATTTTGATCTATGCAGTTCTCTCATCAGCGAGGATCGTACAATATCAATATATTTTTATCTATGCAGTTCTCTCATCAGCGAGGATCGTACAATATCAATATATTTTGATTTATGCTGTCCTATCATCAGCGAGGATCGTACAATATCAATATATTTTGATTTATGCTGTCCTATCATCAGCGAGGATCATTAATATTGCACATGCTGTATTTGAAAGTTTAAAAAGTCTCTATGTGTTTCAAAATAATTGTTATTATTGTTTTGAATCAGTTTAAATGTCACAAAAAGACACCTATATTCTTGTTCATATCATCAACATGACTGGCATTAGCATTCACTGTGGGGTCAAAGTGATATCCTAATACACCACTCCTGTCCCTCATCCTAAAACTCCTCCAGTTGCGAAATATGTCATCTATGGTCTTGCTTTTGTTTTTATTCACATTTCTCGGGGCTTAATACCCTGGCATGCTGGTTACGTGAAAAGACCCAGTCCCAATTGAAAATTCTGATTGAAAATTCCCCAAATTATCAGCTCACAAGCATAGTAAATATGGTATCTGCATTTGTTGTTACGTAAAATCTGCAACATCTTGGGAATGAGTTATTTAATACGATGTATAATAAAATTCGCTTAATACTGTGGAATCATTAGAATTCGTGGTGGCTCAATTTGTGGGTACCCCTCACCCACAAATTTATATCCTCAATGAATACTAGTATACAAGAATCTTACAAATATATAAATCCACAAAACTACATCCCCACGAACCTGTAAAAATTCAGCAATCCACGAAAATTGACCCCCACGAATTTAAATGATTCTACAGTATCTAAATGAAATATAAACACCTAATGACATATGTCAAGCCCCCCCCCCCCCCCCCCCCCCCCATTTTATTTACAGAATACCGTTAACTTGTATTCATATTCAACATAAAAATCAGAGCATATGTACCTTTAATCACAATATATAAATGTCTGCATTTACTTTTTCTACCTACAATGCATTATCTTTTTGTCATAAGTAATTTTCCCAAAAGAGCAGGGTTTTTTTTACATAAAATTCCCAAATGAAAAAGTACCGGACTCTGTACCAAAAGGGGTCAATTTAACCCTGATTCTGGTCTCTTATGATGTCACAAAATTTGGGGAATCCGGAACAGTAAATCAGGTAACGATTTCCTAATCTGACTACCTTTACACTATTGTGGCCCACCCGACCAAATTTGAATCCCCTTTACCCAAAAATGCTTTAATGTAAGTATGGCTGAAATTGGTCCAGTGGTTCTGGAGAAGAAGTTAAAGATGGGTAAACTTGAGCAACTTGAATCTGCATTACCTGAAAATGCTTGCACATTAATATGACAAATCAAGGCGCTACTGTACTTCAAAAGAAGATTCTAAAAGATTTTTTCTTTTGTATCCCCAATTAAAACTTTGATCCCCTATAACTCTATTGCCACCCCCCCCCCCCCCCCCCCCCAACTACCTAGAGGGCCCATGAATTGAAAATATTTTAATCTACGTTCCTAAGGAAGCTTTCACATAAGTTTCATTTTTTTTGGCCCAATGGTTCTCAAGAAAACGATTTTTAAAAGTTCACTATTTTTTAATTTTTGAAAGGGGTGTGACCATTCTGTGAGCACTCTGAACCCATGCTTTAACGTAGTTCCACACTCCTGTGACGTCATAAGATTTTCCAAAGTCAATAATTTAATGACTGGAACATAAATTTTGTTGGAGTCTTTTTCAATAGTTATTGTAAAAAATCTTGTTAGCCATAAAATATTTCAAAAGTCTTAGTTATATTTGAATAGTCAATAATGTGTTTCAAAATATTGAATCCAAGGACAATAACTCTGTTTTCATTAAATTATTTATCAAGTCCATTATGCAATAGATTTCCTATATTTTTCACAAACATTTTACCAAGGTGATAAGGAATTATTATCTGTGTCTTTTCATGTAATTACATAACATTTTAATCCATCAGTGGTTTTGAATAGCTCAGCTGTATGGTGCCAGACTTAGGTTTTTTATGGGGGTATACATACTCTGGAAACTATAGATTTGAAATTATTAAGGAAAGGTATGGATTTTTTTTCATAAATAACTACAACAGATGTACATCTACTAATATAAACAGAAAAAATGATATGTAAACCATGCTATAAGGAAGTTGTGTCCATATTAGTTTGTTTTTTAACATTTTGGAGAATAAGGCTAATTCAATAATTTTGCACTTATACTAAAACTTGATGAACATATTGAAAATGACATGTGTTTTAGTTATTGACATGTTTCCTGATAAATAAATGCAATTTAAATTATTATAATTTTTTTTCATTTTAAAATAACAACAGATAACTGTTTCCAATGAATTTCATAAAAATCTACATAGGGGTACATGACTTCAGTAGTGACTGTAATGAAAATTAATATGGAAATCCTTAACTAATTTGCCTTTTTTCATTACTCTGAATGTTAATCTATTGATTGCAAACAAAAAAATGCTACCTAAACCCCAAAAATTCAGGACTAAGGACCCACCTTAAGGCAAGTTTGGTTGAAATTGGCCTTCTGGAGAGGAAGTCAAAATGTGAAAAAATTACAAACAGATGCATGCCACACAAAATATGATCAGAAAAGCTCATTTGAGCTCTCAGCTAAGCTCATTTGAGCTCTCAGCTCTGGTGAGCTAATAACATGATGATACATACCCATTTCAAGTACAGCGCTGATCCAAAAAAAGACTCTTCTATCCATGTAGATTTTCTGCAGGAATGTTCCTTGCATTGTGGCACACAGATATTTGTCAACTCCTTTATCTGACTGACAAATGCAATACATTTCATAGCTGATGTCAATTCACTGCATTCTTCCTCTGTGGACACTCTGTGGACGCCAGGAAGAACTTCCATCTCAATGTCCGGACCTTCTAGCTGACCATCATTGCCAGGCAACCCAAAACCAAACTCAGCCTCTTCATATGCGACATTTTCTGCCATACTGTTCACATAATCTGGTCTAAAACATAAATTAGTCTAATGTAAATACATTCCTACAGACACATTCACATCTTCCTGACATAATACAGTGGAACCCCAATATCAGAGTCATGGTTTATTAAGATAAACCACTTATTTAAAAGCTGGAATTACAAATGACAAAATAATTTTTTAACAAACCTACATAAAGTAGACACAGTTTCTAAGTTGTCTCGAGATGTTGTGAATTGGTACATGTATTACATTTAAAAAAAAATTAAGGCAGAAATGACCAACACCTTACAGGCTGTCAGTGTGTGAATGTTCTGAAAATGACCAACACCTTACAGGCTGTCAGTGCGTGAATGTTCTGGTCTGTTAGAGGATAAGCCATATTAGAATGGTCACGCTTTGACAGATCTAGGGAGTCAATTGAATACTGAATACATGTACCACATATCAATACCAGTGATAAGTAATTCAAAAATAGTGTTTATTCGTACATTGTACTTGATCTGTCTCGCTAAAATTTACTTCAACAGACAGCTGTGGTACGTATCAAACAAAATTCTGACAAATTTAAACTTCAGTCATGTTATCCCAGCATGTATAAACACTTCTGTAACACCAGACAGAAACACTGATGATTGCGTATTGAACAGTGTTATTCTAAATACAAAATGTATTTGTGAAACCTGATGCCCCTGCATGGCCAAACTCCAAAGGTCATGAGGTCAAATAGTTTTCATCAAAATGCTGTCACAACGAATACATATGTAAAATATGAAGGCCCTACATCTAACCATTCAAAACCTATCACCAAGGTTAAAGTTATTCAAAAGTAAGTCAAACCCCAAGGTATTAAGGTCAAAACTTTTGCTACCAAAAGAAAGGTCTTTTCAAAAGGAATACACATGTGAAATATGAAAGCCCTATCACTAACCATTTAAAGTTAAGGTCAAGGTTAAAGGTTTTTTTCAAAACGAAGGTAAAACCCCATGAAAAAGGTCACAAGGTCAAATATTTTAGTACCAAAAGAAATGTCTTGTCACAAGGAATATACATAAGAAATAATGAAAGCCCTATCACCATCCATTCAAAAATTTATGGCCGATGTTAAAGTTTTTGCAGACAAATAGACCGATGGACAGACCAAACCCTATTTCCCTCCCAGTCTCTGATTACGGGGGATAATAAAACTAGAGCTAAATAAAGAGTTATCAATAAAAAGAATGTTTTGTTGTTAATAATATCATGTACAAATGTTGAATATGAATGAGTGAAATTTATACAAATGCATTGATGCAAGGAAATTGAAGTTAAAGAAAAATGGTCGTGACAAATGCAAATAAGCAAAGTTTATCAATATATATACATCCTACACTAGAAATAATGACTAGAGAGGATACCAACATGAAGAAAAATAGACATTTATGATCAGTTGTAATTAAATTCATGTGTCAAAGTCAACAGAATAAAGTAATAATCAAACACACACAGACCCCTTTATTACAGAAAATATACAATTTCTAAATGATGTTTTTATTGGATTTCATCAACAGCTTTTATTATGTTGTCCTTAGTAATATTTTATTTTATTATGTCAAAATGAGAAACCTAATAATTATATATATATATAAAATTTATGTTCAGTCTAGTAAGCATTCCATTCCTACAAGCCCGACTGGTCAGTGCTCTAAAAATATTTTTCGCAAAGACTGTTGTCCTGCTGAAAAATTAATCCATTGACTTGCCTATGCTGCTGCAATAATAGTACTGACACAGGATGCAGAATTTCATCTACATACGGTCTGGCAGTAAAGGTTTGCTCAAACTGACCAACTGCGAGTGACAATTTGTGTTCATCACACCCCTGACCATGACGTTACCTTCACGGAATCTGTCACATTCAAGGACATAATTGTCTACATAACATTCATGTACAAAATGGTAAACTTATAGCTCTTGAGCATTACTGGACTCACTGGAGAACAAGACCCAATCACATGTACACAGTTTTAGTTTTGGCCAATTGCACTCCGATTTCTTGGCGTTTCAATAATCATATCTGGATACTGTTTTAGGATGAATGGGCCTACCATCACGTCCAATCATTTGCCTTGTCTCAAAAACCATAAACCTATCCTGCAAGTTGCATTGCCATATGTGCGTATGCTTGTTGAAAAGACATTATCACAGTTAACCAGGTCTCAGACAATAATTCACTGATCATGTCTTGCTACCTCTGACTGAAAATCACTTACTTGCAGCAAATTTCACATTTCATTCTATCAATATGGCATAGTCATATTTTGATCTCTACTGTTCATATTGCATTTGCTACATGTATCGCCAGCAGATTGTTTTATCACAACAAAACTTGATTTTACCTTTTCGTTGAATGAATAGAGTCAGCCCAGAAAATTTCATGTAATGCTACTCACACCAAGTGATTAATGGATTTTAAAATCCAGCACGGTCGATGGATGGTGAGTGAAGTTTGCAATAGAGAAAATTTGGTTAAAACAATTGCTGCTTTTTTCAGCCCTTCAGTGCACTTACAGTATTGCTGCAGCATCAAAACCTCGTGGATAGTCCGAGTCCTCCTCCTCATTCTCTGAATTTGTTGTATCCCCATCTGAGTCTTGCACTGAGGTGTCAGTGGATAAGCTACAATACACATGAAGTGATAATGTGCCATGTTATCTCATAAGTTCATTACTGGAAACAGCACACATCAAAGGCATGGGCTTCACCTACGTAGACAGAATATCTTATCTTGATCTAGGTCTTATTTCATTTCCTTTCCAAAAGAGATGACATTCATGAAAGTGATGTTAGCTGTACATTGTTCTCATAATCTGATACACACATTCAAGTATAAAATCAAACAAAGTCAGGGATTTTTTCACCCCTTGAATCCAGGGGCCAGGGCCTTCAAGTTTGGGGAAAATAGCAATATTTTATTAAAATTGAGAAATTTGTTTCATACAAAAAATAAGAAAAACAAGCACAAAGTTAATCATTTCATATTTTATTATCAATATGGCTGGCTTAAACAAGCTTTAATTTCTGGTCTTTGGCAGAGAAAAAATTGTCACAATTTTTTTGCAACAGAGTGGCACAGATGTGGGATGGCCCCTCATGGAATATTCTCATCAAAGCATCCATCATTTGGAAATTTTCAGGCATCATTTTGGGGAAAAACACCTGCTTTTCAGCATTGGGAATGGTGTCGAATTTCAGCCCTCTACAGACCCTAAAAAATTCTCTGAAAGTGTATGTCTATCATATTAAAATATCTTAATGAAATAAAGGACAAACTCACTGTTCAGATCCAGCCGAGATCTCTGACACGGCTGGTGTTCTGTCACATTTTTTGGTTTTTGATCCAACTTTGATGGATGAAGCTACTGAAGTTGAACTTTCCATGGCCATGGAGGTGTGCACTGTCTGCATTTCCTCAAATGCTCCTACATTTTCAAATCTGAATAATGAATATTATAAATGGCCACCAACTATTATCAAGCATTCGCCATAACAAGCTCACAGAAACATGTATTCTACAGCTGTTCTAGGAATGGAAAACCAGAAACTCCCTATTTTAAACAACTTCTTAGTCTATCAACTGCAAAGTTTTCCTTAAAACATATCATGACGAAGTATTAATTATATCAAACCTCATTTTGGAAAGAATCTTTCAAAGATACATTTCTTTACCGTTCCAGCAAAATTTTCGCCATTTCTTCGTCCGACTGTGCTTTCGTCTGTTCTCGAAGACTTCTCCATCTCTCAATTGCACCTCCGATGTAAATCCTACTTCTCGCCAGTTTCTTGTCATACTCTCTCTTCCTTCTTTTCTTCTCTGATGGCGTTAGAATGGCCACTCTCCCTCCCCTTTTCTTCGCTTGCCTTTCCCTTCCTTCGTCCTCCGCCATTTTTGGTTTTGAATTCGGTGGTTTCGTCCCATTACCTGTTCGCTCTGGATGGATTCGCCCTCAATAGTTCAGCCCCAAGTGGTTTCGCCCCCATGAGAATATAATGGATGATTATCTACAACAGTGGTCGGGTTGATTTTAGCCAGACTTTAACGATGAGCACTTTTATTGAATTAAGTTAATGATTTATACCAACGTCCGACGCATTTCCATCTTTATCTTAAATATACCATGCAACAATGTTTGCAATGGCAAGCTGTGCTGGCACATTCATTGGAGAAAATCAGTAGGTAAAATCGTTATATTTTACGAATGTGTCCTCTTTCAAAAATAAAAAATGATTCTATATAGATAATATACATTTGTTCATACGATTCTAGGCCTTGTCGGGCATACATAGCATATAAACAAAAACAAACAAACTAGTTACTAGTTATAGTGATTGTGGTGCGTTACGTTGCTACGTGTATGAGAGATAAATACAACTGAAGAAGACTGGTAACACGGTCGTCGAAATGAAATGTGCTTCTTTATTAGCTGGGTTTTTCTTTTCTTTTTTATATTCTTAAGAGGCAGAATTTATTATGAAGAAAAAGTATCTTGCTTTAGCCTTCAACTCGACATTTAGATTTCATTCATACACGTACATGCATGTCGATTCGATATATCCAAATGAACTCGTAACAATTTAAGACGCCACAGCATCTACCACACCTGCTTCATAATTAAATATTTTATTGATGAGATATGTTAACGGCAACTCTTTCCCATCGACCAGCATTCTAATCGTTTTAATTACAATACTGAAGAACAGAAATGCAGTGCATGTTGGATATATAATGACATTGTCAAGCCAAATAAGTGATTTGAGTTCATCTTGCATTCAGGTATCGAAACCAGATGGTACCTATTGATTGTGTATTGACTTCAGAAAAGTGAATTGTCTCACGAAAACAGACTCGCTTACTGCATTAATAACATTTGTCAGTAAATGATCAATTCAGTGTAACAAAAAAAAAACCTATGTGGGATTAATAGAATCCTTCATTAGTACGAGTGTGGGATAGGGAAATTCCACCGAGGGGACAAGATTCGCAGTCTAGGACGAGGCTTTCCCTATCCCACACGAGTAAATAATGAAGGATTATTTTTCTCACATTTTACCTACAGTTTAGTGCATAAATTTAGGAGCTTTGAGAAAATTCTAAATTATCAAAATCCTCATTTGAACTTCGATGCAAAAACTAATTAGATAGGCAGAAAGAGCATACCCGAAAATGGTTTACACTGTAAGTGTAAACTAAAAAACCCAAGGTTGTCCAACGGAAAGCTATATACATTAAAATTTAAAGATAACAATACAAAATATTTTTGCTTCACCGTGTAACGTAAATCTTCACCGTGTAACGTAAATCATAGAAAATATATGACGTCACAATCAAATGACGTCGCAGCAGTGTGAGACAGAAAAATCTCACATGGCTGTCTCACATGGGTAAAGTCTATCTCACACTGGTGATAATGTGAGAAAACAATTTCCCGGGAAAAGTAACATTGTTACACCAAGTTTTTAAAGGTTATTGTCTGTTGTACATATATAATAATTTTCATACTTTCATTTCGAACCTATAATTTATCATCTACAATGTTGATATTAACCTTCAAAGTTTGCCTAAACAGCCATTTGATCAACGATTTTGACTTTGAAGTCCTTCAATGCAGGCATGTCCCTAAGATATTTTATTGTTGATATTTTGAAAAGTTTCAATCGTAAGAACAATTTTCACAGTATTTATTTAAGGTGGGGTCAAAATTCACGAAAACCCGACACAAATGAGGAAAACACTGAAAATCTCAATTTGTTCATCATTATAGAGAGAAAGAAAACCTCATTATAGAGAGAAAGAAAACCTCATTATAGAGAGAAAGAAAACGCTAAATCAGGATTATCTAAAATAGTGTATCAGGTCCGGTTTAACTACGCTAGAAATGGTACACTAAACAGATTACTTCAATCTGATTAAAACTACATCTTTTATCTGCTCCGATATTTTGATGTCGCTAATACAAAGATCTGAAGACCTCCCGTTCAGTTTTATATGGTCATATTGGGTCATGTTTCACACTGATTATTAGGCCGTTCTTGGCGCACTTTTTTTTTTACTACTGATTGCTCCGTTTAACCGATCGAGGCAAATGGGAAATTATAGGACTCACAGCGGATGTAACTGTTCGACAGGGGATGCTTACTCCTCCTAAACACCTAATCCCACCTCTGGTATGCCCAGGGGTCCGTATTTTCCCAACCCTCTATTTTGCATTCCTTATAGGAGTTATGAGATTGATCACAGTTCGATATCTTCACCTTTCAACAGAATGAACTTTAGATAAACCAATTAAATCGTCGCTGGCAAATCGTGAATCCCAAAGTATTCCGGATAATGACTTCCGAAGGAACCGTAAATGCTGAATTGAACATATAAGAATAGGTTTGATTAGTTCTTATAGAAGTATTTAAATGGATGACCTTAGATTATCAAAGTGATTGCTGACGTTACCCTGTAAAGAGGATGTCCTCAGATCTTTGCATCAGAATATCGGAGCGAATCAAAGATCTGGTTTTAATCAGATTGCTGTGACGTAATTCCTCTGTTCGTTCAATCTAATAATTTACCTTCCGATATTAGTGAGCAGTCTGATATTGATTGTAATATAAGAACATCTTAATACTGATATCCCTTAGATTGCCTCAGGTAAATCGATAAATTAACAAATGAAATATAAAGGACAATGTTTTAAGTACGATACATCCATCATACAGTTTTGTATGAAAGAAAAATATCCGATAATCTTCAGGTTTCAAAATGTCTGACATTTATTTTTCATTCAGAACTGCATGAGACATCCAATACGTACATGTATAGTAAATACACAATATATATGTGCTGAGAGTGAATATGGGATATGAAATGAATACTCATAAGTGATTTTCTAAATGCATATTTATGGCACGCCAAATTCACAAAAATGAGCTAAACAGTTTCACAGTAGATAAACTAGGTTTATCGACTGTAAACTATAGTTTACGGACCGTAAACTATAGTTAACGATTCGTTATAGTTATAGTTATAGTTAACTATAGTTTTCATCCGTAAAACTATATTCAACGGTTGTAAACTATAGTTTACAAATGCTAATCCAAGTTTATCTGTCTTTAAATAAACGTTAACAATAGGTTTTGCTGATAAATAGAGATTCACATTTGTAAACTATAATTTACATTCCTTAACGATAGTTCACAATTGTTAATCCTAGTTTCACAAATTGTGATACTATATTTATCAGAAAAACTATGTTTAACATTCGTTAATTATAGTTTTTTATCGTGAACTATAGCTAACTGCCATTTTTACTCATAAACTATATTAAAGAAAACTGTGTTTATCACTGTTTTGTGAATTCGGCGCATTAAATGACTATAAACTATATCTTACAAAACTGTGTTTATCACTTTTTTGTGAATTCGGCGCATCAAATGACTATATACTATATCTTACAAACCGTAAACTATCATTTACATTCGTTAATAATAGTTTAGATTTGTAAACCGTAGTTTACAATCGTGAAACCGTATTTATCAGATAAACTATGTTTTGCAATCGCTAATGATTGTTTTCATTGTTAATTATAGTTTACGCTTGTGAAACATAGATTATCTGTTAACTATGGTTTACAGATATGAAATATAGATTAACGTCGTTAACTATAGTTTACGGTCCGTAAACTATAGTTTACAGTCGATAAACCTAGTTTATCAACTGTGAAACTATGTTTAGCTCATTTTTGTGAATTTGGCGTGCCATACATACATGCATCGGATCATAAATATTGGCAAAAATCGTACATGTAATTGTTAGCAACGAAGGAGTGAATAAGGTGGCAGAAGTATTTACCACGAATCTAAAATGTATTACAATTAAACTATGATTGCCCATTTAAGACAATACTAATTATTCCAGAAAAACATTACATTAATTTAAGCAATTTAATTGAAAAGTATTCTACAAAAAGAATATCCTTATATACAATCATGAAGACTCTTTATGTACAAGAAATATTGTATAGGTTTTAAGTGTGTAATAACCTTGTACTACATGTATCAGATTTACTCATGACTATGACTAATAGCAGATGTAGTGATCTTTAGTGTCAAAATAATTGAATGCAATCGTAATTGAGATTCACGGTATCCAAACACATAGCCATATCATTTAATTCAATGTTTCTACACAACCTCAAAATCAATTCACGATTTGAACAATAGTTATCACACGAGATCCCATTGTGACAGCCCGATGTCTACTGTCACTGTGTTTAGAACACGTGACTTTTCATGTTACTACATTCAATGACGGATGATGTTGTCGTTCTTTCAAATCTTCACTCTCTCTCTGTTACGACGATCTTATACTCAGACGGAAGTTCTACACCAAATCCCATCATTCTGTACTCGGGGTTTGCTTTGATGCCATCCGGAAGACGAATTTCAAATCGTTTCAGAAGATTTGCACACATCAACAGCATTTCCGGTTTGGCGACAGTTTCGCCCAAACAAACTCGGCGGCCTGCTGAGAAGGGAAGCCAGCTTTCTGGTTTTGCTGGTTTCAATTTTCCATTTTCATCAAGGTATCGATTCGGATCGAAACTCTCATGATCTTTCCAATACTTGGGGTCGTGATGAAGTGCCCAGTGGTTTATCATAACGGTAGTCCCTTTAGGAATGTCGTATCCACCTATTAAGATACAATCAGAATAATGAATATCTATGAACAAGTTACTTAATCTTAATTACACCATCTTTAAAAGACGATGTAGGGTCTCATGTAATTCACAATTAATCTATATACATATGCTACGTTACATTCGAGTGATATTTATTTCTACGTTTTTCGTTTGGTTGCCTATTCAAGCGGTCCTGAATCATTTCGTACTTTACATATTTTAAAATTGAAGCACTCGCTCAACCTATCTTTCGCCAATAAAGACACGGACAAGGCAAGATCGCGGAAATAGAAATTACATGTAATATACAGTACATCCATCAAAACGCTTTATGAAATACCACTTACCAACTTGAGAATCACAGATAGTCATGTGCGGGACACCTAGTCCCGTGACATTCGCCAGTCTCATAGTCTCGAATAGACACGCCTCTAAAAAGTCGAAATTGTTCCTGTTCTTCATTGACGGAATACCAGAACCTAATAAAGATTCGTATACAAATGTATATCTTAGTGAGTTAGTTACAAAGATTTACGCAGTACATCAAAACACAACACGCTATCTAAAAGTAAGCATTTTCATTCTTACCAACAACTCTGTCAATTTCCTCCTGGCATTTGGACTGGATTTCCGGATGCTTGGTCATGAAGTATACAAACCAGTCCATGGTCATTCTGGTGGTGTCCACTCCAGCTACACAGAGATTATTCGTACAATATACATAATGTTGTAAAGCTAATCGAAAGGTAACAAACCCTATATAATGCATTCAATTTTAGAGGGTTCTTCTATAGATACCGTACAACAAATATGGAACAGACAGACGCCGGACAAAAAGTGATCAGAATAGCTAACTTGAGCTTTCACCTCGTGTGAGCTAAGAACTCCAAGATTGATTGATTGATTGTATCTTGGTTAACGTCTCGCTCGAGAATTTTTCACTCATATTGAGACGTCACCAAGATCGGTGAAGGGCTTCAAATTTGGGCCTATGCTCGGCGCTTATGGCCATTGAGCAGTGAGGGTTCCTTAGTGTGTCACACCTACTGTGACATTGGACATCCGTTTTTAAGGTCATCTCCGAGGACCCGTGACATTCACACCTGATGCCAAGTGTTTGGCGATGGAACTGCCACTACCTGTTTTAACGACTTACTAGGTCTGTCGCCCATTCAATTTTAAAAGGCTTTTATAAATAATGGATTCCAAATATAGAGCGTTTCAAAACATCCGTTCTTCTCTTCTCTTTATCATATTAATTGTACATGTATTTATTTAGCATAACTACTTTTAAACTATTCATGATAATTAGCTGAATTTAACAATACACCTTAATTAATTGAATTACTCTAATTTACCTATGTATCATGATTTCGTGAATTTCTTCAGCAAGAAATAAATGGAATATAACTCATTGTTATGAAGACAAAATTCGATAATTTGGCTGTGAATCTGTTATTAAAAAATTGGTCTTTTGATATCAAAACATTTTTTCCTCATTGTCCTAATTAAATAGCATAGCAAGATACCCTGTTCAATTCATGACATCACAAAAGAGATGTCTATGTTTTTTCTAAGTGTTTAAAAATTACATACGATGAACAGATAATATACATAATGGAGGAATAAGACCTATGCAAAACAAAAGAAGATCGGAAATAAAGAAAAATTCGCACTGGCTAAGAGTGTCCTAGACGCAGGTGACCACGTAATTTTTATTGTTAAAGAGTAACACAACTACATCATTTCTATTTACAGAGTAAGTAGGGCATAACAACGCTTCTCTTTCCACTTTCAAAGTCGGGAGGTGTCTCCCTCTTTAGCTACACCCTTGGATCCATTCACCATTCATCACCCATATCATTATACCTATGTGTAAACGTGCATCTTACAAACTACATGTCACCAAAAAAGTTGTGATATGAAAATGAACAATCTTAACTTTTCTATCTGTTGTGCTTGTTTTGAAGATAATGATTTTAATTTTTACATCACGTACAAGTGATTTCTATATGTATTTATGACAAAAATACGTCAGAATTACTATGCGAAGAAATGACTGTCTCATACCGAAAAATATGTCCGATATGGTCTGAATTAAGTGTGCATCGTCCAATTTCTCCAGAGCCGCTTCATCCCCCTCGTTTTCCGCTTCCTGTCTGGCGATCAGTAAACTGTCTGTGAAGTCCCTGTTTATACCTACAAAAGATGTACATAAGTCAATATCCCTAAATATAGAATCTTCATATGAATGAAAAATTCTCGAGTGGGATGTTAAAGAATATCCAACCAACCATCCTAATATGTATAACGAGTAATCTAAAAATGTCCTTCTAAACGAGACATCTGTCTATTGTTTTCCTTGATGCCAAGGACAATACCATACTTTTATCTTCTAGAAATGCTCTTCATCCAAAAAGTATTCAGAAGATGACGTCAAATATTTGAAAGACTCTAACCTGGTTCGAAAGTATTCAGAAGATGACGTCAAATATCTAAAAGACTCTAACCTGGTTCGAAAGTATTCAGAAGATGACGTCAAATATCTAAAAGACTCTAACCTGGTTCGAAAGTATTCAGAAGATGACATCAAATATCTAAAAGACTCTAACCTGGTTCGAAAGTATTCAGAAGATGACGTCATATATCTAAAAGACTCTAACCTGCTTCGAAAGTATTCAGAAGATGACGTCAAATATCTAAAAGACTCTAACCTGGTTCGAAAGTATTCAGAAGATGACGTCAAATATTTAAAAGACTCTAACCTGGTTCGAGAGTATCCACATGTTGTTTGAATTTGGTCCGGAGTAAAGTTAAACTTTCGTTTACATTGCTCTTCAGCTTCTTCCATTTTGCTGTTGGGTATATATCCTTAAAGTATGGAAACACATCCTCTAGCACTCCGGTTCCTAAACCATCATTCAACTCTTCATCTAATTGCAGATATGCTTTCACTTCCGGGTCATCTACTGCCCTCCTAGTTAGGGTTAAGTCATTGATATACAATTGATTGGAAAGAGAGGGTATGTGTGAAACTTGAATTAAGGACTCAAAAAAACTATAGATGATTTCAATAGTACAATATTGTTTAATTCTAATGTTATACTCTTCGATGATAAATAAATGCAGTGCAACATTTGATTGGTCATGAGGTCAAAACAACACTATGTAATACAATGTATTACAATATCTTTTTATCAATTACTGTCTGACATTTCTCTTTCATTGTTTACCATATCGTGAATAAGAAACTACAAAGAATACTATACGTACTTCTCACCAAAACAAATGGTGTAAAGTTGATGGAATATCATCAGATTGATATAATCTTTTGCACAGAACGGATCTTTCTCCTGTGCCATTTTATCCAGAAATTTGTTCATGTTGTCTTGTATCATGTGTTCAAGTAGATCCCCTTGTAAGTAATGCCTAAAACGTAAATGAAACTAAAGAACGCATACGAGTACTTGTCCGTAATGTTTCACTTGTCCCACAGACCTTAACACGTTTGTCCATTTACCGTCTGAGATAGATTATATACTAGCAAATATATGTTTCGTATTTAATTAAGTACTGAGTATTTTGAACAAACTGCATGCAAATGAAGTTGCTTTCCTCTCATCATTAACATGTCTCAATTACCTAAATTAGATAACAAATTGTCTTTGTGGGTTTTTTCCTTACTTTTTACATCAATTGTTTAATATCGTTTGATAGAGCACATAAAAATCAGCAGATTGGTTTTACAATTCTTTCGTTTTCTGAAAATCAAATTACCAATGTTATGCTGCAGTACCTTAGTGCTTTGCCTGCTATTTTTCTGTGAAATTTCCAAGTTGGTGAGTAAGTACTAAGTGCAATGTCTTTTCCTCCCTCCGAAAACAAATCACCTGGATAATCAATCAAAATATGTCACAGTAAAAATGTTTTTATTATCATACATTGAAGAGCTTCATATCATCACCTCAACAAAAATGCAACAATTCTATTTACCAGATGCGAATTTTGGTCTTCCAGCAAAGTCTGCCTTCTTTTTCACCATTGCCTCCAGTACCACATCGATATTATTTAAAATGATCCATGTTTGGGTACCTACATTTTGATTTTTAAAATGTTAAAGAATTACCTAAGAAATATAATTTTCTGTGTGTGTGTGTGTGTGTGTGTGTGTGTGTGTGTGTGATATCATTTCCCATTTTCATTTCAAAATGACAAAGAAAGTTAGATAAGAACAGATATGACAGGTTGGATACATCAATACATCAATTAATGTTGAAACCAATTTGGATAACTACTGTTCTCGGCCTTTAATGTGCAAACTGTACAAAGAAATATCATAATAATAACAACCGTAATCAAAACGCACACCACGAAACGGCATAGTATATAACCAGTAATGAAAAAGTTTTCTTACTACATCACACATATTTTTTTAAATGAATCAATAATGTAGTTTAGCATCTTGTTTAAATGCACTTGGTTATCGATGTTACATATTTCCTTACCAAATGCTTTGTTTTATATTGAATTTCATGTTCCATGTTACTTATATTATACTTGAAGGTAAGCAAGTATAGTGGTGAAACGATACATGGTGAAGTATTTGATTCGAGATACAAACTCTCGACGTTATATAGTTTTTAATGCATCTATTTGTGTTGAGTATAATTTTTTTTATTTGTACATGTATTGCATACCTTTCATTTGCCATGTATTAGGAATCTCATTGGTTTAAACAATGAAAAAATGGTAAAACCGGCGACGATTGCATATAATCCATAGTAGCCTTAGGTCCTGTCTTCAATGTCTCTATGGATTTGGCAGTACCAAGGTGTTCGACAGAAAGGTGAAAATAAACTTTGATCAATCTCATCACTCGGACCCATGGACACAACAGAGGTGGGATCAGGTGCCTAGGGGAGTAAGCATTAGTTCTTGGCACACTGATTTTAACTAGGGATAAATTCGTTTACCTGATCAAGATATAGGCCTCACGGCGGGTGTGATCGGTCGACAGAGGATGCTTACTCCCCCTATACAACTGACCCCACCTCTAGTATATCCAGGGGTTCATGTTTGCTCAACTCTCTATTTTGTATTTCTTATAGAAATTGAGATTGATCTCTGTTCGTTATCTTCAACTTTCAGCATATTATTGATAGGTATATGATATACTTGAGGAAATACTTCCAAACTAACCAACAGACAGGCTTATTACTGGACCATATTTCTTGGAGAGCTCCCTCATTTTCCTATGGATTTCAAACGAGCTATACACTGAAAAGAAAACGAAGGTGATAATTTCATACAATTATCTCAATTACATGTCATTCCATCTAAATATTACATTTCTATTACGGGATTACAGTTTCATGCTAAAATAGTTTATTACAATTTCTTTCTTTATTTCAAATCTTCACTAAGAGAGATCCAGTTTAACCGTATCAGTGAAATTGGATTGAATTATTTGATCTTCTATACGAAATTTAATAAAACTACAGGGTTACACAGATTGATGACAAACAATTAAATGCTGTTGTCATCCTTTGCTAAAACTCATTATGGACAAAGAGGAATTCTTTTTTTAAAAAAAAGGGAATTGTATGTTTTAATGTATTATACCTGAGACATTATATGGTGTGTGTGCGTGTGTGTATTTCATTATTATTTTAATACGCCCTGAAACTGATGTTTATTCTTATCTAGCATATTTATGGTATCTTGTGTTTTCATGTTTTATATGTACAATGAGGATAGGTACAGCTTTTAATGTTTTATTTATTTTCTATGTATTATGTGTATAACATTCCCTTGTAAGGTATATATTTATTGTAAAGCACCTTTGAGCGTACATAGTGTATGAAAAGGGTGCTATATAAATATGGTATTATTATTATTTATTTGTTTTATTATATCATTCAAATCCCACGAAGAGTTAAAATCGGCCCTGTGAAATGGTCAAAATCAAAGTGTCGACAAATTATTTTCTGCATAAAAGATAGTCCTTGTATGATAGTTATGAAGGTGATATCTGTATTTTTTTATTATTTTTTTATTATTATTATTATTTTAGAATGTTTGCCTGTTGTATCTGAGATCTATTGCCCCAAACTTCATGAAATTTAAGAAATTGCTTAAAATCACCATATTTTTGTAATAAAATGCTCAAATGTAATACAAAATACAGTTACGGACCGAATTCATTATGATATCAAATTTAGAATATCACCCTGGAGATTAAATTCCGAACATTTTCACTGGTCCTGACCTTTTTGTAATAAAATGCTCAAATGTAATACAAAATACAGTCATGGACCGAATTCATTATGATATCAAATTTAGCATATCATCCTGGAGATTAAGGTAGGTCCCTAGTCCTGGACCTACATGTGATTTCTCAAAAATTTGAGTTTAAATACTTAGATTGTTCATTTGAGGGTATGATAAAAACAAAAAAATGGGGGGTTGTCAGTATAATGAGTAAATTATGGTATTTTTATTACGTGTACCCCCATTTGTCAAACGGCAATATCAGAATTCATTGAAGAAGTCCTAGAATATGTCCATAAAATTTTGTTTGAGGTATGATGCTGCAATTTTTTTCCTCAAATATGAAATAAATATGTTTAACTAAATAATTAAAAGTGAAATTTTAACACAGTTTCATGTTTTTTAATAATGGTGGTACAAAATTGAATTCAATACAGGCCCTCGGCAGTCAAAAATACGGCACTGCAACACCACTAATATGAATATTTTAAAAATTTGACTTGTGATTTTTCATTCAAACTCACATATTATGTTCATGTATGAATGCTTGTTAAAATACATTTAAAAAATCTGCCCTTTCTCAGCATAATATTTTCACAGCATCTCAATTTATATTTACATTTTTTGGCCAAAATAGCCATTTTGAAGATGATTTTCACATAATAGAAGATAACAAATATATAACAAGATAACAAATATATAACAAGTGCAGAATTGTTTTATTTAATTCCACAAGTGCATTATCGCATATCATGAATTTTTTTTAATTTACAGATAATTTTAACATGTAATACCCCTGTATATCAATTAAACAAATATGTACCTCTGGTTTTATGTGTGAATTAGATGACAAAAAATGGAAAGACGATTGGAGCCATAGTCTACTCAAATATAAGTGATTGAGTGTTATTGCATTCATTTTCTAAATTAAAAAACATCCAGGTAAATGTAAAAATACGTTTGATAATAATAGTACGTGAACCAATACCAGAGTTCGATCCGGAAATGACGTCACGCTACTAGACCCCTACTTTAAATTCTGAAAATTCTCACTGGTCCTGACCTAATATCTAACCATTTTGGGAAATTTTACAGTGTAATAGACATCATGAAAAGTTCGAAATTCAACCGAGACAAAAATAGTTTTGAATATATGATATGGGAATTCTTCAAATACATTACAGAAATGTTACAAATTCCTAGAGAAAATACTGTGAATGAAAGGTGAAGATAACGAACAGTGACCAATCTCATAAATTTGTTATCCTTGACTTTCGACAGATCCCATAGGAATTTCAAATGTTTCTTCCGCATTTTGTAATTTCCCCATGTTTCTTACGAGAAATAACATTTCTTACAGGAAATTTCCCAATTCCTGAACCAAAAAAAAAACCCTTTTCTTTCAGGGGTTTTCTCACGGACGAATTTATTTTGCTAGCCTATCATACGAGACTTCCCTGTGATAAGAATATTCATATACAAGATTTTGATTTTTTGAAGAACTAACGGAATGTCCAAAATGAGATTTCGCAGATTTATCCGTGATCGTCTTTTTCATGAATTTCTATCAGAACTTCTACAAAGATTTTTTAAAATGACCTGAATAATTCCCGACTAGTGGTAAGCACCATGGTCCTGGTGGCAGACGATATCGCATTCGCTTGATGACGTATAACACCACGAGACCAATACTAACTCCCGCCAAAACGGTTTGTATGTTCACAGATACGTCGATCATGATTATTCCACGTTTTCCCTCTCTGTATCTCTTTCTGAAATAAAGAAAATTGTTATTTTGATGTGCAGTCATATGAAATAGAGTAATTAAAAACAACCAAACTTTAAAAAACGAGCAAATCATTACTAACATGATAATGCCGTTTTAGCAATATACTTCATACAATTTGTACAATTCATACATTGATGTAACACCATGCTCTTGTTCTTGTTGTGTACTTGGATGTTTTATATCAGATAGAAGAGAGATCAGAACCAATTAATGCATGCATATTCTAGCCATTCAATAGAGAATTTAATCACATTTAGTTTGGTTGGTTGTATATTGTTTAACGTCCCGTTCCATATGATATGGAGACATCACCATTACGGGTGAAGAGTTGCAAAATTTGGGTCTTTGTTCGGCGCTCACAACCTTTGAGCAGGGAGATCTTTATCGTGTCACAACTACTGTGACACGGGGCCTACATGTTGTTGTTTTCGATCTCATTCGAAGGAACCCCCCCCCCCTCTTTCGACAAGCAAGGGATACTGAGGACCTATTCTAAACCACACCCCTACGGGCCATGATGTTTATGGTGATACCTAATTATGTATCACGCGATCGTCGTGCCCTAAAACCAAGCTGACGATCGCTGATGATTGAGCCGTTGTCAAAGTGGTCCATTACTTGGCTCTATATGTATTTTATGTTCCACTATATTGCAAAAGATGGAGATCAAGAAGATTGGTCTGGTGTTTCCCAGATTGAAACAATGGAGACAGATCACTAGTCATCTGGTATTGGCCCTGAATCCAAAGAGAGCTGAAATATCTTGCTTACTCCTCCTTGAGATTGAAATATCCACCCAGTAAGAAGTAGGCTGATGTTTGTCTGACCGAGCAGTAGTGATGTCGTTTGTGAGGGCCTTGCTACTCGTATGTTGTTCATCAATCCTGTTAGGTGGTCTGTAGGCAGCAGATATTAGTGCTGACTTTCCCCTTCCAAGTTTCATCTTTGCTTTGATGAATTCATCACGTTCCTACTAGGGCAACAGAGCTCACTGTTGATCGCCTGGTCGTTATAAGTACTCCTCCATGAGCGCCCCTTTTTCTATTACGTCTGTACACTTCAAAGTTTGGTGGGAAGACTTCTGCTCAATTCAAATCACTGTTTAATCACGTCCCTGTTCCTATCATTATGTCGGGTTTGTATATCGATCAAATTCAGGTGAACATGCGTTTATGAAATGTTTTTAAAAAGATAGATATTCTTTTGTCGATCTGATGTATTTCTACCTCAATTTCTTACGTTAACAGAGTCAGGGGATTTTAAGATTCTTTTCGTGAAACAATCCTTGATCTTTAAAATAGTAAAGTTTCTGTTATGAAATTAAATAGCACTTCATTACGGATTATGAATCTTTAAAACTAGTAAACATAAGTACAATATGTGACTTTATAGAATCAGTTTACACTTACGCCAGTGTACTAAAACGACTAGTACCCTTAGTTTTATGTCAGATTTCGTTATATCACGGGATATCCCAGGCCTCGCCCTCTGAATCCTCTCAAGGACAAATAGACATACAGGCGGCCCCCAGACCGCTGTCTCTCAGATTATCCCTGGGTCTGTACGCGGCATATACATGTACTGTCAAATGAAATAAACGTATCTAAAAAAAATTATTCTTTGCAGGTACATGCATGCATGTGTATCTGCAATAGTCTTGAAAATTGATCCTCCTAGGCACCTGATCCTACCTCTGGTGTATCCAGGGATCCGTGTTTGCCCAACTCTCTATTTGTATTGCTGATAGGAGTTATCCCCTGTCGACCGGTCACACCCGCCGTGGACACTAATTTTGACTACGGATAACTCCGTTTACCTCATCAAGATATAGATATTTTGATCGGGTAAACGGAGTTATTCGTAGTCAAAATTAGTGTTCATATATTGAACTGGAGTAGGTCCTTTTAAATAAAGTTGCAATTTTTTTCAATTTTTATTGTTTGTGTTTAGATATCAATCAATTCCAAGACCAGGGTAAAATAATCATTCACAGATAAAAAAAAAAAAAAAAAAAAAAAAAAAAAAAAAAAAAAAAAAGACAAAGATAAGGTAATTCTTCAAATTGTTTGGCAAATGAAATAAAGAAACTCAGACTGTTGACCAGGTGTTAATTAACGGATAAAAGTTAATGCGACCTCGGATCCGTCATCACACCTTGAGGTTCGTTCTACCACAATGCTAAAAATGGTCAACATACATGTTTTACATCCACCACACCTGTCAGATCGAAAATACCTGGCTTGAAAAGTTAACCTATCGTAAACAGAATTACCTGTCAGATCGAAAATACCTGGCTTGAAAAGTTAACCTATCGTAAACAGAATCACTAAACCTGCACGTGAACGACAACACAATATATATAAGAGGCATACTGAATACTGTTGCGCAATGTTTGACATGCCACATATGGTTTTTCAATCCATGGACTAATATATAATATTGATATTAAGCATACTCACTTTATCTGGTTCTGCTGTTTGAAACATATGAATGGGATTCTAAATTCATAGCTTTTATATATATCTATCAGTCGTTCCTATGAGCTATTTTAAACTATGCTCCTGCAATTACACGTCATGATTTCACATCGTTCACATGATGCCTGTTTTGTTTCATCTGCTGTAAATAAAGTAGTACAGTAGCACACGATGCGTGGGTAATATGAAAATCTAGAACTCTGACCTGACAACAAATTAAATTCCAGTACACTTGTCCGTAATTCACTCATCAATATCACTAAACGATTACAGATATGTGTGTCCTTACCTGTCGTTCCAATGAGCTCTTTCAAATTATGATCTTATGATTTCACATCATGCACATGAAATTGTCTGCTGTAAACAAATAAGGTAGTACACCACGCATCGCTAATATAAAAATCTAGAACTCTGACCCCATCTATATTCTGTACAAAAAACTCAAATAGCACTTCATGCATACCTTATGTGAAAATCTAGAACTCTGGCCTGATGTTAGTTCAAAATCCAGTACGCTGTCTGTGCTGACGTATGCATAATTCACTGATCAATAACAATGAAGATATATAGACGGGAGATATACATCAGCATAGAAAGCATAAAAATAGAGAGAGAGAGAGAGAGAGAGAGAGAGAGAGAGAGAGAGAGAGAGAGAGAGAGAGACAGACAGACAGATAGATAGATAGATAGATAGATAGATAGATAAATGGATGGATGGATGGATGAGTGTGGGTGTGGGTGTATATATACGCATACGTCAAATAGAAAGTTTTGCATATTGTTTAATTACTGTTTTAACATATTGTTGTCGCATATAAACATGTTCACATCTCGGTGTTCTCTATCAAATTATTAAAGATGTGTTCTCACTTTACTTAAATTCAGGGGGGGGGGATTCAAAATCTGACCAAGATGATATACTATTTTTATAGATAGATAGGTGGGTGGGTGGGTAGGTAGGTAGGTAGGTACATGTAGGTAGGCAATTGGATGGATGGGTAGGTCGGTGTATATATACGCATACGTCAGCAGAGAACGTTTTGCATATTGTTTAATCTCGGTATTCTCTATCAAATTATTAAAGATGTGTTTTGACTTTACTTACATTCTGGGGGGTTAATTCAAAATCTGACCAAGATGATATACTATTTTTATTTTCTATGATTGAAATATTTACTGCATGCAATATCAATCTCTCCTGAATATTTACTTTGTGATTTTTATTTTTTATGTTATAATATCAAAAATTTGCAACGGTCCAATATGTTATATTATTGCGGATTGTCTCAAAAATATGCAACTTCGACATGAAATAAAGCATGCATTCAATCCAATATTACTGTTTGTACGATATACAAGTTCTAGGATTTATATTACAAGTCTGAACTGCTTTCTATATTTTTTTCATTGGTACATTAATTGGCAATAAAAATATTGCTGTGCTATCAGTGTTGAAAATACAAAAGATGGAGTCCTATCATTACATGTATGTAAGCCAAGAAAAATGTATGTCCCAACTCCCCACTAAATATTGACCGATCCGTAATGATTCTTGTTGACCTACAAGTCTTTTGAACAAACAATCAGATTTACCGCCAAATACTGCTGCTACTCAATTTTGAACTGTTATATATTTTTTATATCCGACTCGTACTTTGTATATCTAAAGACATTCTTTACCGAAAGCAATTTGAACTTTAATATGGTGTCTCCTGTCTATAAATATGAAACGCTGTGTAACTTGTTATTTTATCTTATCAAGCGTGAATAAATATTCAAATGCAGCTAAACTGTTTTTAAAGGTTGTCAACATTTGCATGCAAGGTGAAGATAACGAACAGTGATCAATCTCATCACTCCTATAAGCAATACAAAATAGATAGTTAGGCAAACACGGACCCCTGGACACACCAGAGGTGGGATCAGGTGCCTAGGAGGAGTAAGCATCCCCTGTTGACCGGTCACACCCGCTGTGAGCCCTATATCCTGATCAGGTAAACGGATTTATCCACAGTCAAAATCAGTGTGCCAAAAACGGCTTAACAATCGGTATGAAACACGTCAGACAGCATTTGACCCAATGATAGGTTGTATTGACGAACTAGATCTTTCAATCGAGACTGTTGAAACCCCTGTACCATCAACTTGTTTGACAGTAGCTTACCTAGATTTAAAAAATGACTATACGCAGAACAATCTCTTGCATATTGAATCAGTTGAGATATATAAACACCATGTGCAGGTGATAATGAAATATCTCTGCATAAATATGGGAAGTTAACGATGGAGAAGCTGGAATCATCCCGTTTGTCATACAGTTGAGTTGTCAGTTTACCGTTAATGTCTACTTTCAATAAAAATATCTAAGTATGAAGCAGAAGTGGACGACTCTGTACTGTCCTTTATTTCGAGCTCACAGGGATATATCAAATCGACAATTGAATGAAAGTTATTATTGTTAATAGACAAAACGTCATTGATATATCGAAATGTGGAATTGAAGGCCACAACGAGAGATTTTTTCTTCTCATGTAGACGTTTTTGAATAAATTCTGCTTCATATGAATTTAGAAACAGGTCTGCTAACAAAGGAGCACAATTTGTGTCCATGGGATTTCCAAAAGACTGTTGGAAGACCTGATGATTAAAGACAACGAAGATATTGTCAAAGAGGAACTCTAGCATATTTTTTATTTCAACTTCAGAGTACTTGTTCGTGGAATCAGAGTGGTGTTTAACAAAGCAAGTTTTTGAATGACTAATCACTAGATATATTTCCGTTTTCCATTCTTGTTGAAGAAGCAACTGTCTATGATATCAAAACGTCTAGTCTTTAATTTATCGTGAGGAATGGTCGTGTATTGTGTTGAAAAGTCATAGGTTTTAATGTTTTTGATTTGGGGAAAATTCTGCGATTTCAAGTTTACTAAAAGTTGTTTAGAATATTTTAGAATCCACATTTGATTAACACCATTCTGGCATATGTAGTAGCACAGTAAGTTTGAAATTTCTCCTTCACAGCTGTTATGTTTATGTTAATTTAAAGCTGACATGAATTAATAAATACGTACACCTTTCTCATCTTATCCGCCATATTTCTTTCAGGTAGCCTAATTTACTCTACCTGTATATACCCCAAATGTGATTGTCACACCTGAGTGATTTTTCTAGGTGGACTCGACCAGTGCACATCTCCGATAGTAATATATAGGGAATCAGAAACAAATAAAATAACATTTTAAAACATTATGCTTTGCTCAAAATTACAAAATATTGATTGTATACTAATGCAACATTCTGGAAGTTTAGATAAGTTAGACAAAAATGCAAAAAAAAAAAAAAAAATAGTTTTTCTTGCATACTTGTAAGTGCATGCAAGTATTTGCATTTTCTAATAAAATAAATGCGGATAAATCATTTGCCAATTACATACTGATAGAATGGAATAGGCAAAGAGAATAAAATATATTATTTATATCAATTCTTGCAAAATAAAGGTGCATGCCATATGCATAATATGCAATGCACACGGTATAATCGCCAAAAAAAGTATCAAATACGGGCGTCTATTCAACAGGTATCGGAGATGTGCACTTACCGAAAATATTAGATTCTCTTTATTCTGATAAATCCACGAAACAAAATGATAAACTCCATTTGTATCTCGTTAGAACTTTACAACACGTTGTCATTACATTATACAGACTGCGACACACTTCACCCGTGCTAAACAGTGTGTCTTCAATCAGGGGAGATGTCAGAGTCGAAAATTTTTCCTGTATTGAATGCTTGTCTGGTCGAGGTTTTGCAGTTTATAGAAATGGGGAATCTAATATCTGGTTGGATATATTGCGTGCACAATTCAAAATTTCTCGATGATCATATACAAACTTGGATATACAAATAAGGGAATAATGATCGAAAATATACATCTGTGTGCAAATGCGTGTATTACATTTGCAATCCATAATAAACAGTTCATTACACAAAGACACATATGAAAGGAAATTTTTAAACGAAAATATAGTTTTGTTGTCTCTTTTGGAACCACATAATTATTTACGGTCTCTGTATGTCCATATTCATTGAGAGAGAGAGAGAGAGAGAGAGAGAGAGAGAGAGAGAGAGAGAGAGCGACCGTTCTACTTCGATTTATAATATATCATTTCACAGAAGGAAAGAAAATTGATCACTTATATAAATGTAAGCTTTCAAGCATTAAAAATTTCCAGCTATTTAAAAATTTGTGATTGACAATATGTTGGAAACTTACAGGAGTTGATGCTTATAATTGAATTCATTACAATTTTTTTTTAAAAAATGTTAGTTTGAACTGTGCATGTAGAAAATACTGACTTTGTATGTTAGAATAACGGGGGGAAAAGTAAATTGTCAAAAAAAGTGGGGAAAGCAGACCAGCCTTCCTGCCCACTCCAACCCCCTGTTTTCGTGCCTGAAACAACATATCAATTCGTGTTGAAAGAAATGTGCATATCTACATTTCATTAAATTCCAAAGGAGCTCGAATTTATGTGTTCCCTTATTAATTATTTTGTATGCAAGATTCGTTCCCGAATTTAGAATCATGCTTTCAGTCAGAGCAGAAATGAATTCATATTGAAGTATATCTAGTTTGAATGCAAATGTTGAGTTCCTTCTTTTAATTTCATCAGATTCATTAGAAACCCCTCTCCCAAACTATGCAGCTTTGTTTTTATTGATATCTAAATCGGTATAAATGAATCCGGATATAAATTATATAATGTTTTTTCGTGATCATATAGATATTGATACTGATAATGAAAAAAGAAAATGTTTATACTCTTGCCTTCTGCATATCCTATTAATGCATTACAGTATATTGACATTGTATCATATCAAATAAAAGCTCAACACGAATTTTACTGATTTATGCATACTAACATCTTATCGAATACATTTGAATTTGAAATTTCTACGTACAGCGGTATGGCCATTGCGCCAGATCTACGAAATGAAAATATTTATGAATAAATTACACTCAGGCCTCAAAGTAATCATTATGGCATGTTACAGAAACGTTAAAACACACAAATGCTATAGTCCTGCAATGCATGCATGCGATTTTTCTGAATACATGTATTTATGTATTCATGAATGAAGTTCCTACGCTTGAAAATATCTTGGTCTTTATGCATTTTGTTTTGTGATTTTGGTTTACCGTTCCTTACACTGTGTAAATGAAGGACAACTTGGTAAAGGGTGCAATTCTACATGCACCATTCAATTAGTATACATGCACGTGTTGCAAAACAAAATGTACATGTAATAACCAGACATGTATCGTCATTTTTCATGGGGGGGGGGGGTACAACAGGGGAAAAAATGGAAAATTGGATTCTTCAAAATTTCTTGCCATTCAAAATAACAAGAGGCCCAAGGGCCTAGAATCGCTCTTCTGATAAATTGTACAACCCCACCATTTCTATTCTTAGCCTCTTAGTATTCTAAATCTTTAGTTAAATCCTAAGAATTCAAAAAAAGTAGGTGAATGTGACCTACTTTTTAATTTACACATTTTGAGAACCCAAGAAATATCAACTGACAAAGTTTGATGATTTTAAGCCAATTAGTATCTGAATATTGAAATATAGCTGTCAAATTCCAATCGTAGGTCATGGTGACCTACTTTTTGGTCATCGAACTCCGAACATGCAAGACCCATCAACTGACAAAGTTTGATGACTGTAGGTCAAATAGTATCTGAAATATATAAATATAGCCGTCAAATTCCAAAAGTAGGTCAAGGTGACCTACTTTTTCGTCAACACCCTTCAAACATGCAAGACCCAACAACTGACAACGTTTGATGACTGTAGGTCAAATAGTATCTGAATCATATAAATATAGCCGTCCAATTCCAAAAGTAGGTCAAGGTGACCTACTTTTTGGTCAACACCCTTTGAACATGCAAGACCCATCAACTGACAAAGTTTGATGACTGTAGGTCAAATAGTATCTGAATATATAAATATAGCCGTCAAATTCCAAAAGTAGGTCAAGGTGACCTACTTTTTGGTCGACACACTCCGTTGACTCAAGATGCATCAACTGTCAAAGTTTGATGATTGTAGGTCAAATAGTGTCTGAAATATAGTAATTTAGCTGTCAAATACCAAAAGTAGGTCACGGTGACCTACTTTTTGGTCGACACAAACCGAAGACGAAGACGCATCAACTGACAAAGTTTGATGATCCTAGGTTTTACAGTGCCCAAAATATGCATCTAAAATTGAAAATGTGAAATTTGAATATCTGCAAAATTCAAAAAGTAGGTCACTGTGACCTACTTTTTTATAAATATGTTTTAGGGCCTCAAGATGCATCAACTTACAAGATTTGATGATTCTAAACCTCTCGGTATTTGAAATAACAACTTAAAATATATCTATAAATGATAAGCCATAAAATTCAGAAAGTAGGTCACGGTGACCTATTTTTCAGTTGACGCATTTCAAGGTCCCATGATCCACCAACTGACAAGTTTTGATGATCATAGGCTTCAAAGTGTCCAAGATATGCATCAAAATTAATTTTAAAATAAATACCTGCAAAATTCAAAAAGTAGGTCACCGTGACCTACTTTTGAGACAACTTGACACAAGGTCCTAAGATGCATCAACTGTCAAAATTTGATGATCCTAGTCCTTATAATGGCTAAAATATCTAAGATTTAAGGAATTTAAAAAAAATTTAAATTTAGGTCAACTTTGAAGTGACCTTGAGACCACGCCCTTTGCCCCAGGGTAATGCCTTGAACAATTTTTAATCTACAACATATCCTCATCCTTATGTGTAAGTTTGGTGATAATCTGCCCTGTGGTTCTTGAGAAGAAGATTTTTTAGCAACCACTACTTTTGTTTGTATTTTCCTGATTATCTCCCCTTGTTAAAGGGTCACATCCCTTTATTTAGTATGTATGAAAGCCCTTGGGCCAATGATACCCTGTACCAAATTTGAAAGAAATTGGCCAAGGGGTTCTTGAGTTATAGCCCTTTTTCTAAAAAGTTTACGCACACCGCACACCGCACACCGCACAAATGGCCATAGCATTAGCTCTTTGAGCCTTTGGCTCAGAAGAGCTAATAATTAAAAAAGATGAACAAAAACAGCAATAAAATAAAACAAAACACCCAAACAAACCAAGATGTTTTGTCCGATGTTCAAAGTCCTAATGTGGGGTGAAGGGTTAAAGAGTCTTTTACTTTGACTACCTCAATAATTTCCCCTACACTTCATTTTCTTCAATCGTTGGGGGTCGGATGGGGTGGTTAGAGTCCTCTACTATGAGTGCCTCATATCTTAATTTTCTTAATTGGTGGTAATGTGTGTCTTCTACTATTATATCAGAACTTTCAAGCTGGGGTAAGTGGGGGAGGGGTTGTCACTCAATGTATCTTTAATTTGCATTACAAACTAACAAAAAATGGATATTGTTATTAAAGGTGGGTGACAGACACTCTTGTCCTCTCCCCTTGATGTTTGATAACGACGCATAATATGATAAACTCGATTATTACATTTTGCATTAGTACAATTTGCGTCGAGTTAGACGCAGAATGTAATAACGCAAAATGGCATAGATATATAAGATCTATTGAGCGCCAAATTAGCATAAAATGAAGTAATTGAAAATAACATTATTTAAAAATATGTTTAATTTTTAATTAATACGTGCTTTAAATGAATCAAATAAATCTGCATTATCAATTAATGAGAGCAATATTGAGTTACTAGTACTGTTCTCTTTTTATTGAATTAACGATATCATTTGTCTTAATAAGAGCACGATTATTACAAGATCATCGGTTCTCTCTCTCTCTCTCTCTCTCTCTCTCTCTCTCTCTCTCTCTCTCGTCGTTATCTCTCTCGTTGTTCTCTCTCTCTCTCTCTCTCTCTCTCTCTCTCTCTCTCTCTCTCTCTCTCTCTCTCTCTCTCTCTCTCTCTCTTATCCCATACACTCGTACAGTGTTGTATATGCAAATTTATGTCCTAAACGATTTCCTGATTTATAAATCTGCAATTCTCTGACCAGTAAATCATATGGTATAAGGATTCATGCACAATACAGGGTAAATATTATACTCTGATACTTCCCCTGATTGAAGATAGCTGATCGGCACGGGCTAAGTGTGTCGCAGTCTGTACAATGGACAATGTTGTTTACTGTTGGAATGCAAATGGAGTTTATCGTTTTGTTTCATGGATTATGCAAATAAAGGGAGTTTTACTACTACTTAGAGTATTTTCGACAAGTGTACACGTACATCTGCGGTCCTTTACAGATATTACGAGTAGGCCCAGGTAAATAGTCGTCCGCATTCGATGCGTTTACATGGCGAGCATACATGCCATTTTTATAAGTACAGTAGTATTTATGTCTTTGCCTTTTACTTGAAGTAATTGTGAATGGTATAGATTGTATACTCTTTGCTTATTCCATTTTATCAATAAATAAAAGATGAAATATTTCTCCGCATTTTTGTATAGTTTTGACATATTTACTGCAAATGTACGCACGTTCACGTAAAGAAAAGGAATTCTATATATATTTATCCAAATATATATATTTAGAATGATTTACTACTGTACGATATGTTTATTATAATTTTGAGCACTGCGTGGTGTTCCAAAACGTGATTTCATTTCTTCTTGATGTCCTATAAATTAGTATCGGAGATGTACGTGTTACCTGTCGAAGTTACCCGCACAGGTAAATCGAAGACACTGATGTGAAGTGAAGCGTAGCAAAGCTCGTCCCCTTATATACCATGCGAACCCCTATACATATAACAATAGAAATTCCAACTAATATGGCGGATTAGCAAAGAAATATGGCGGACATATAGAATTATACTATATTTATTAATTCATGTCAGCTTTAATCTAGTCATGAATGGTTAAAAATATTTTCATTTTTATCTATTCATTTTAATTTCTATTTTTATTGATTGAAATTTCAACAAAATGTGGTCATCAAATTATCTCTTGTATTTGTGTAGATGATGATGGCGACTGAGAGTAAATGTTGAATAACCAAGTTTCTATTTATGTAATTGAATCGATAATAACCGAATCAAATGGCTAAATTCGAATTCGAATCACATCTATACCTACAAATCTTTGGTTACAAACGAAAAGAGGTGCAATGCAAACAACTTTAGAGAGGAAACATATTTACCTTTGTTTATGATAAGGACAAACGCATAACTCCCACAATGCAATATAAAGTTGCATAAACACGGACCTTTGGACATACCAGAGGTGGGATCAGGTGCCTAGGAGGAGGAAGCATCCCTTGTTGACCGATATTCTTAGAGCAAGCATATTTTATTGATATTAGAAAAAAATTTGGTCATCATTGCCCTATAGTTAAAATATTTTTATCCTGTAATTCTTTCTTATTCTGATTAGGTGGGATCAGGTGCCTAGTAGGATTAGAATTTCACTGGATTCAGAAGCACGTTCCGAAATTGTCTTGTCTACTCTTTATAAGTATTCTCCTAACTCAATGAAAATGCTCTCCCCGCGAGAGAAAGGCATATTGATATGGCTTAGTACTATAAAGTGAGTGAAAATCAAAAAAGAATTCTGCACCACAAGGTACCCTTATAACTTACATGACACTGTACAAAAGAAACATACCTCTACAAAAGCCTGGGTATGTTGTCATACTATCTTCAAATAATTTTATTCATAATTATCATCGTTAAGGGGTTTCCATGAACCTGTCCGTTCTTTGAACCAAAGACGTTGAACCTTGATCAGTTCTTTCTCTCACTGAATGGACAGTTTTGGTTGATATCCTTCACATAAAAATTGAAGACAAAACTAAGTATTGCAGTATAAGTATAACATCACTTTAATTGAATAGAAAATTATTTTAAGAAACAGAAATAGCCTATACATCTAAATCGCTATGAGAAATACTATAATACTATTTAGATGCGTGATAACTTTGTACTAAATGTATCAAATATACTCATGCCTATGGCTGATAACACATGTATTAAGCTTTAATTAGTGGAAAATTATATAATAGAATCATACTTGAGGTCCATGGCATTCAAACACACAGCTATATCATTAAATTCAATAGTTCTAACCAACCTCAAAATCAATTCCTGTCTTGAAAAATAGTGATACATTGATATTCTAACACCTTGGTGTCCGATATTACTATGTATAGAACATAAACGCTTGACTTTTAATAATGTTGTATTCAATGACGGGTACTATTCCCGTTGGTTCAGTTCTTCACTCTCTCTCTGTTACGACGATCTTGTACTCAGACGGAAGTTCTACACCAAATCCCATCATTCTGTATTCGGGGTTTGCTTTGATGCCATCCGGAAGACGAATTTCAAATCGCTTCAGAAGATTTGCACACATTAACAGCAATTCCGGTTTGGCGACGGTTTCGCCCAAACAAACTCGACGACCTGCTGAGAAGGGAAGCCAGCTGTCTGGTCTTGTTGGTTTCATTTTGCCATTTTCATCAAGGTATCGATACGGATCGAAACTCTCGTGATCTTTCCAATACTTGGGGTCGTGATGAAGTGCCCAGTAGTTGATCATAACGGTAGTCCCTTTAGGAATGTCGTATCCACCTATTTTAGATATAATCAGAATAATGAATATCGATTAACAAGTTACCTCATTCTAATTACACTATCTTTAAAGAGATGATTAAGGTTCTCATATTTGCTACCATTCTATTTACATGTACTACATTACATTCGAGTGAAGTGAATTTCCGCGTTTTTCGTTTCTTTGTCTATAGAAGAGCTCCTGAATCATTTTTTTACTTAGTAAAACATTGAAGCACTCGCTCAAATTATCTTTCGCCAAAAATTGCGGACAAGATAAAATCGCGGAAATAGAAATTGTATATAATATACAGAACATTCATCAACTTTATAAAAACCACATACCAACTTCAGAATCACAGATAGTCTTGTGCGGGACACCTAGTCCCGCGACATTCCCCAGTCTCATAGTCTCGAACACACACGCCTCTGTAAGATCAAAATCGTTCCTGTTCTTCATCGACGGCATACCTAAACCTAATAAAGATTCGTGTACAAATGTATATCAGTTATTTAATGACCAAATTTATGCAGTACATCAAAAACACAACAACCTATCGAAAATTTCTTTCATTCTTACCAGCAACTCTATCAATTTCCTCCTGACATTTAGACTGGATTTCCGGATGCTTGGTCATGAAGTACACAAACCAGTCCATGGTCATTCTGGTGGTGTCCACTCCAGCTACACATAGAATATTCGTACAATATACATAATGTTGTAAATCAAGTCGAAAAGAAAAACACCAAATAAGTGAAATAACCCATTTAATCTTAAAGGAAAGGTTAAGACAACGAGCAGTGATCAATCTCATAACTCCTATAAGTAATAAAAAAAAATAGAGAGTTGGGCAAACACGGACCCCTGGATATACCAGAGATGGGATCATGTGCCTAGGAGTAAGCAACCCCTCTTCTTTATAACTAACGGAAACCAAATACAGAACTTTTCAAAACAACTTCAGTTCATCATTTTTATCTCGAGTCTAGCTATACACCATAGCAATAATATTTATTTCCATATGAAATAGATTTCTTTAACGAGAAATACTTGAATTAAAATCGGGTGCAGGATATTGGTGTCAATGTACATAAGTATAAATGTTAATCGCATCGGGATCGGCCTCCTTCCAGATGCTGTCTTCAGCCAGAGCAGTCGAAGCAATAATTTGAGAAATGTCTTTTGTGATGGCCACTGCATTATGCCGTCTGTCCAAATTCCCACCAACGCATCTCAAATCAAACAAGCACATAATGTAAAGTTCGGATAGTGGCTGCTGTGTTTGTGGGTTTTTCAATACTAGTGCCTCGCCTTCTTAGTATACGAGATGGTACGCTGTTTCCGGCTATTTTTGTTGTGGCATATTATTTGTAAAGCGGACGTTCGTACATGCCCAGTAAACTGATTTCATGTGTTTTGTAGTATTGCCAATGAATTTGTACGGTGCATTTGAACTGTGACTGTTGATTTTGTGAAACTATGACTGCTGTCAAAATGATCGCTATTTACAACGTAACTCCCAACTGACTCAACATTTCTTAATTAACTCTAACTGATTCCATATGCATTGTGTTGCCAGTGAATTTGAAACTGTTCTGTGTAATTGAACTGTATTTTGGTGAAACTGTTGTCAAAATGAACGCACATTTCTAGATGAATGCACATCTCTATGACCTTCCAGATGACATAAAGAAGTCAACATCTCTTGAAATTTCCAACAAAACGTCTTAAAACTCCTTTCTATGAATAAGCTTTTTAGATTCTAACGTGTATACACTGTGAATGTTTAGCTATTGCTCTTGCTTATAGTGTTTTATTTCTTATAATTTTACAGATGTAAGATCTTATCTCATACTGTCAGTTAATGATGTTTTACTGTTGCATTCCTCTTCTTATTCTTGTAAAGTGCCTTAGAGTAATTTGTTTTATAAGGCGTTATACGAAAGGTGAAGATAACGAACAGGGATCAATCTCATAAATCCTATAAGCAATACAAAATAGAGAGTTGGGCAAACACGGACCCCTGGATATACCAGAGGTGGGATCAGGTGTCTAGGAGGAGTAAGCAATCCCTGTCGACCTGTCACACCCGCCATGAGCCCCATATCTTGATCAGATAAACGGAGTTATACGTAGTCAAAATCAGTGTGTATAAATTGTACTATTATTATCATCGTTATCATCACTACTCATTCCATAATCAAACTGAATATTGAATTAATTTAAGATGCTCTAGGTAAGTAACCATCCGCGGTTAACCAGGGGTGGTCAAGTTTAACCTTGTTAAAACTGTAAATGTAAATTTTTCAAGAAAACAATGCCTAATTTCCTGATTTAACATTTGGCAATTAGTGTCCTGTAATTCACACACACATCTTGGTGTTTGATTTCATTCACATGTAACTTGAAGTACGCATATTCAATTTTAATTTTTACATCATGTGCAACTGGTTTCTATGATAAAGAATACTTCAGAATTAAAATCTTTAAAAAAACGACTGTCTCATACCGAAAAATATGTCCGATATGGTCTGAACTAAGTGTGTATCGTCCAATTTCTCCAGGGCCGCTTCATCCCCCTCATTTTCTGCTTCCTGTCTGGCGATCAGTAAACTGTCGATGAAGTCTCTATTTACACCTATAAGACACGATGAACGCCAAATACAAAAAGTTTTTTTTCTAAACGATACATCTGCCTACCCCTTGATGACTAGGACTTCATGATATTTTCATCCTTTACAAACGTTCCTCATCAAAGAAATCCTTAAAAATGACTTCAAATCTTTGAAAGGCTCTAACCTGGTTCAAAAGTGTCCAAGTGTTCTTTGAATTTCGCACGAAGTATAGCCAAAACTTCGCCAATTTTTTCCACCAGGATCGTCCATTTAGCTGTTGGGTATATATCCTTGAAGTATGGAAACAAATCCTCTAGCACTCCGGTTCCGAATTCGTTGAGCAAGTCTTCATCTAATTTTAGAAATCCTTTCACTTCTGGGTCATCCACTGCTCGCCTAGAAAGGGATAAATCATTGATATACAATTGATTTAAAAGAGAGAATATTTGTGAAAATTAGATAAATGATTCATAAAAATAATAGATGATTTCAAAAGTACAATACTGTTTAATTCCGTATGTTACATTCTTCGATAATAAATGAATGCAGTGCAACAAGTGATGGCCCGTGACGTCGAACAACACTATGCAATACAATGTATTACAATAACTTTTTATCAATTACTGTGTGACATTTCTCTTTCATTGTTTACCATATCGTGAATAAGAAACTACAAAGAATACTATACGTACTTCTCACCAAAACAAATGGTGTAGAGTTGATGGAAAACCATCAGATTGATATAATCTCTTGCACAGAACGGATCTTTCTCCTGTGCCATTTTATCCAGAAATTTGTTCATGTTGTCTTGTATCATGTTTTCAAGTAGATCTCCTTGTAAGTAATGCCTAAAACATCAGTAAAACTACTGAACATATGCTTGTCCAAAATGTTTCACTTTTCCCACAATTTATTTCTTTACAATTTTGTCTATTTTCCGTCTGAGATACTGTAGTAGATAAGATACTAGCAAAAATTCATTTGATATTTAAATTACTATTTCAAACAATTGACATGAAAGTAAAGTTCTTTTTCTTTCATCAGTAACAAGTCAGAATTCTGTCTATGCCTTTTATTCCCATTCGTTTAATGTGGTTTTATGGAGCACATAATTTTTTTTAGCAGATTGTTTTTTAAAGTCTTCTTCATAACATCCTACTAAAATTGTTATTTTACAGTACCTTAGTGCTTTGCCTGCTATTTTCCTGTGCAATTTCCAAGTTGGTGAGTAAGTACTAAGTACAATGTCTTTTCCTCCCTCCGTAAATAAATCACCTGAATTATCAATCAAAATGTGTCACATTTTTAAAAAAAAACACTTTTTCGCATACATTGAAATAATTATCATTACCTAACAAAATAAATACAATTCATTTATTTACCAGATGTGATTTTTGGTCTTCCAGCAAAATCTGCCTTCCTTTTCACCATTGCCTCCAGCACCACATCGATATTGTTTAAAATGATCCATCTTCTGGGACCTATGTTTTTGTGTTAAAAAAGATTTACTGGTGAAAGTAATCCAACATCTTAACGTCTCTCTCTATATATACATCTCTATGTAAAACTTATACGGTACCAATTTTGATGCACCAGATGCGCATTTCGACAAATAATGTCTCTTCAGTGATGCTCAACCGAAATGTTTGAAATCCGAAATAACTATGAAGTTTTAGATCTAAATATAGCCAAAAACAGCGTTTCAAACAAGTGGAGCCAAAACTCTATATATCTTTCTCTCTGTATGTCTGTGTGTGGGGGGTGTCATCATTTCCAATCCTCAATTCAAAAAATAACAAAAGTTAGATAAATTCTAAAATAACACAAGTTTAACACAAGTTGGCTACACCAATTAATGATGAAACCAAGCTTGTTAATTTATAGTTGTCAGCCTTTAATTTGCAAACTGTATAAAGTATTAACACCCATATTTAAAAAAACGTACACAAAGAATTACCAGTGATGAAAAACATTCATATTATACCATTTACATATTTTGAGATATAATTAATAATGCAATGTACTAGCTTGTTTTAAAGCATTTAGTCATCGATAATACATTATATATTTTGCTAAATGTTTACTATATCGAATTCCATGTTTCTAGTTACTTATGTTGCACTTGCAAATAAACAACTATAGTAGTGAAACGATACATGGCGATGTAGTCGATTCGAGATACAAATTCTCGATCTTTGAGAAAAAAAATTCTCTCGATTCAATTAGAATATTAGTATACAATATAATACCTTATTCAACACGTTTTATGATTGGCTAACTAATAGTGCCAACATATAAATTGGATCATGATGCATAGCTTATAACGTGTCAAACGTTGCAACATTCGATCTCTTTCATTTGTATAGTATAATCTTTCATCTGTATTGTATAAGTTTTCATTTGAGTTGTAAATAACAATCGTTTATATTGCACATTCTCTATTTGTATTGCATAATTATGAATATAAAATTATATACAATACAAAGGAAAATTATATGTTACAAATGAAAAAAGGTTCACAATACAAATAGAAAAAATGGAATGAAATCCAAAATTATACAGTAGAAATTTAGAATATACATGTGACCTACTTACATTATACATGAAAGATGAAAATAACGAACACTGATTAATCTCATAACTGATCAATCTCATAACTCCTACAAGCAATACAAAATAGATAGTTGGACAAACACGGACCCCTGGACACATCAGAGGTGGGATCAGGTGACAAGGAGGAGTAAACATCCCCTGTTGAACGGTCATACCCGTCGTGAGCCCTATATCCTGATAAGGTAAATGGAGGTATCCGCAGTCAAAATCAGTGTACCAAGAACGGCCTAACAAAACACGTCAGACAGCATTTGACCTAATAATATGTTGTATTGACGAACTAGATCGTTGTAATAACCATAGGTGTATATTGTGTAATATAACGTGGCATTATATTTATAGGTTATAGACTTTGTATGGGAAAATATGACGACCGGGTTTTTTGGCGCGTAGACGGACCGAGCTTGCACAACACAACATTCTCAATTTCTTTAACAAAATCATATTTCAGGAAATAAACCCAAACTAACCAATTTGGGGGGGGGGGTAGTTGTAAAATTGTCATTTATTGATGACAAGAAGATATCAAGATAAACAATTAGGGAGATCCTACTTTCTTATCAAATTGTACATAGACTTGGTTTAGGATCTCCCAAAGTTACATGTTAAGATATAGTGTGAAAATTATAATCACTATGATGAAAAATAAGGTGGCAACAAACAATAGGCCACAACTATAGTCAAATGACAACGTGTAAAATATATACAGCAGGATGGTTGAAGGGGTGGCGGTGGGTATCTTTTCTTATGATTCGCTTAAAACAAGTCGAACGTCTAACGACAATAACAATATACTGATAACGTCACCCAGTAATTTATGACGTCATACAAATTAATACAAATAAAAAGTATGAAATAGAAATGGAAAAGATCAAATCCCATAACGTTTGATATGTCATAGACACTTTCACAGATAAATAATAAAATGTCAAATGAAATCATCAAAACAATAGATGAGTTTATCAGATTCATTGGAAAACTTAGTTTTATTGACATTTTCAACTTACTGAAATGTTCACTTTCAGTGCATTATCCCCGGTGTTTAATTTCCGAGCATTATTCAGATTAGATAAGAAGCACAAACTATCTTAACTGTGCGTCTTGCTCTTCTATCGACTTAAGAACAATAAAACAACGACTCCTGTAGAGCTTTTCAATATCGCATACACGTGAAAGGTGAAGAAAACGAACAGTGATCAATCTTATAAATCATATCAGCAATACAAAATAGAGAGTTGGGCAAACACGGACCCCTGGACACATCAAAGGTGGGACCAAGTGGCTAGGAGGAGTGAGCCGTGAGCCCTCTATCTTGATCAAATAAACAGAGTTATCCGTAGTGTGCCACGTACATCTAAATCGAATCATATCAACTGACAGCTTGAGCAAATATCGTCGAACTAATCGACTAGATCAACACAACATTCTGAATTTCTTTAACAAAATCATATTTCAGGAAATAAACCCAAACTAACCAAAAGACAGACTTAATACTGGACCATACTTCTTGGAGAGTTCCACCACTTTCTTATGGACTTCAACCGAGGTATACACTGGAAAAAAAACAAAAGGGGAATAATTTCATACAATTTTCTCAAATACATTTTATTTGATCTAAAGGTTAAATCTCACTTACAGGGGGGGGGATACTCACATTGTTATTGCACAAATAATGGGGAGAATATAGTAGAATGTAAATGAAAGGTGAATATAACGAACAGTGATCAACTATATAAATATGCAAGTGTTGGTATACATGTATAGTAAGCTTTTTGAGGTGAACAAAATTTCACTACAGTGTCATTAAGAAAATGCAAGTCATATTTTCATCGACTTTCAACAAAACCCAAACACATTCATTTTTTCCGCATTTTGTAATTGTACTACGTTTCTTACAAGACATTTCTCATTTCCTACGAAAAAAATATTTTTATTTCAGGGTTTTTATCTTGCAAAAGATTTTGTTTTCTAGCTTATCATACAACACATTCCTCTGATAAGAATATTTCTCCACAAGATCCTCAATAAGGTAACAGCTTTGTTTTCATAAGATGAAAAAGGAATGCCCAATTTCAGATTCCGCGGGTCTAAGTTTTTTCAGAATTTTTTACAAATATTTTGAAAGTGACCTGAATAATTCCCGACTAGTGGTATGGACCATGGTCCTGGTGGCAGACGATATCGCATTCGTTTGATGGCATAAAACACCACGAGACCTATACTAACTCCCGCCAAAACGGTCTGTGTGTTTATAGATACGTCGATCATGGTTGTTTCACGTTTTCCCTAACTGTATCTCTTTCTGAAATAAAGAAAATGATCAATTTTATGAAATAGAGTACCTCAAAACAAATCAAAATAAAAATGAACAAAACATGACATTCATAGAAATATAGATTAAGAATATGTACAATTAAAACGTTGCTATGACGTCATGTTGTGTTTGTGCAATGCTGTTATGCAGTTGGACATTTACGCATCCAAAAGAAACGAAATCTGAAGCAATCATTGCATGCATGAATTTTATTAAGGTAGGCAGTCTGTTTAATTACAAAACATCACAGACATTACAAACCTTCATCGGGAGTGTTTTCAAACACGTCCTTAGATTCTCATTTCCGTCATTGAAAATGAAAGTTTTGATTGAAGTTCACATACTTTTGAATAAAAATCCGTATAATAAACCATAAAATATCGAACCCTACATCGAGATCTTTGCATGTTTACAAACTAATATTCTGCAAAGATAACTGTATCGAATTGAGACAGAACACTGTATCAGTTTCAAAGTTTCCAAATGCATTTTATTATGAAAGGTGAAGATAACGAACAGTGATCTATCTCATAACCCCTATAAGCAATTCAAAATTTAGCTTAGGGCAAAAATAGACCCCTGGATATACCAGATGTGGTATGAGGTGTATAAGAGAAGTAAGAATCCGCTCTTGATCAGGTAAACAGAGTATACCATTTTCAAAATCAGTGTGTAAAGAACGCCCTCAATTGATATCGACCACGCCAGACAGTATTGGACCCAATGATATGATGAATTGGCAAACCAAATCGCTATAATAGCTACAAAGATTGTGAATTGCTTACTTTCAACGGGACTGTTTAAAGCCCTGCAACATAAACTTGTTTCTCAGTAGCTTGCCTTGATTTAAAAACTGATCATAAGCAGAACAACTCGTTAAGAGACACCAATACCATCTGCAGGTGATGATGGAATATTGCTACATAAATATGGGAATTTGGCGATGAAGAAGCTAAAGCCAACCCGTTTGTCATAAAGTTGAGTTGTTAGTTTGCTGTTAACATATATGTTCAATAAAATATCGAAATCCGAAGCAGAGGTGGAATACTCTAATCGGATATATCGAATCAACATATGAATAAAAATGATAAACGTTAATAAATGAAAGTTCGTCGATATAGGTATTGTCGAGTTGATGACCACAAGAGAGATTTTCTTCTGCCTCAGAATACCAAAGCAGGTCAGCTAACAAAGGGGAACAATTCATGCCCTTTATAAGATTTCAACTATGAAAAGGTGAAGAAAATGAACAGTGACCAAAGCACACACGGACGGACTTAAGGTGGTTTGCAACCCCTCCCCCTAATATTTTCAACGTTTAATGCAATTGGGTAATTCTTTATCAAAAAACAATTCAGTTTACATGTTTATGGAGTACATGTAAATGCATAATGTATTAAAGAATTTCATCGAAGTCATGTTATTTTATCAAATCGAAATTATTAATCTCACCATTTACATGCCGGTTTAGGTTTCAGTTACTAAAACCTGTACTTCAATGCAGCTAAGAGCAAACATTAATACTGATGAAAGATGAAGATGATTTATACAAGTCCCTTTTCCGACTCCCCGAGGTTCCTACATGACTTATAGAAAATGTCTCAGGACTAGTCTGTCTGTTTAGTGAAAAATCTTGAATCAATAATTTGCTTGGATCTTAATTTGTATTTGTTTTTGTATTTGTTAATCATTACAAAGCTTTCAGAGCATAAAAAGGTGAAGCTAACGAACCGTTATCAATTGTATACCTCCTAAAAAGAATACAAAATTAAGAGTAGGGCACACACGGGCCCCTGAGGATACCAGATGTGTGATCAGATGCCTAAATGAGTAACCATCCCCTGTTGACCGGTCACAGCCATCGTGGACACTAACTCTCGATCGGCTAAATAGTGTAATACATAGTCAAAATCAGTGATTAAAGAATGGCCTCAATTGGTATGAAACAGGTCAATGATAGGTAAATCAGATCATTACAACGACCATCAGAGTTGCTGTTAAAGATTGTTGAAACCCCTGTAACATCAACGTATTTGTCAGTAGCTTGTCTTGTCAATTTAAAAAAATTACCATACGCAAAACAAGCTTATGCATGTGAATTGGTTGAGAGAAAAACCACTATATGAAAGTGATAATACAATCTTACTACATACATCCAAGTTTGGGAAGTTGACGATGGAGAATCTGAAATCATCTCGTTTATCATAAAGTTGAGGTGTTAGTTTACTGTTAAAACGTCATCGATATATCTATATGTCGAGTTGAAGGCCAAAGATACAATACAATGAGTCTTCCTTGTGACAAGACCTTTCCGTTGTCACAAGGAATACTCATGTGAAATATCAAAGCTCTATCACTTACTGTTCAAAAGGTATAAGCAAGGTTAAAATTTTCAAAAAGTAGGTCAAACTCCAAGATCACTGGGTCAAAAATGTTGGTACCCACGGAAAGGTCGTGTCATAAGGAATACTCATGTGAAATATCAAAGCTCTATCACTTACTGTTTAAAAGTTGTTAGCAAGGTTAAAGTTTCAGACAGGATTACAGAATGACAGACAGGACAAAAACAATATGCCCCCCCCCCCCATCTTCGATCTCGGGGACATAAAAACAGTAGGAAATGTAAATACAAATGTATTTGAAGATAAATGCTTCGATCGCGTCGATACAACCAAAGAATAAACGTATAAATGAAGAAAATGTACGTATTTATGGAGTGAGTGGATGCTCTTTATATTTTCTATCTCATGTAATATGATTATTCTGTGTTCTCTTGTGCATTATATATGTAACGTGTCTTGTGAAAATTTCACACAATTTGATTCTATGAATGAATGTTAAAGATTTACTCAAGTGAATGTATTGAAGTCACAGCATGCATTTCCGCTTGAAGTTCGTGTGTACATTAAGCATCAATGTTCGTAGTTACAACTCTCTCATGTTTAGAAAACTTGAACATTTCCCGTATATTGCATCAGTTCATCATTAAATTTATGTATACGGATATGTCACGAAAAGGATTCCGTACATTTGGTCTCGTGTTGGTTGTAAAAGTTAGCCATTGGTTGTAAAAGTTCGCCGTTGGTTGTAAAAGTCAACCGTTGGTTGTAAAAGTCCGCCGTTGGTTGTAAAAGTCAGCCCTTCTCAAAATGTTTAAGTCTACTACTCACTTTTCAACATAGTGTTTTTCCATTATTATTATTATTATTATTTAGGCCTACTTGTGTTTTTATATCAATCAACTCTGAGAACAGATTAAATCAATATTTAAGATGAGAAAACAGCAATTGCTATAAGATTTGAAAATCGCTATGTTGGTTAAGTGGAATAAAAGAAACTTCACAATGTCAGCTATATGCTAAACAATCAATAAAAGTTATACCCCAGGTTGACCATCTCTGTTTATAAGTCCTTTCTACTAGTCAACACATTACATCCGCCTCACTTGTCGGACCGAAAACACCTGGCGTGATCATGTAGTTCACCTATCGGACTCAAAATTAAAACACGATAGAAAATGTACAGGATACAATACACGTATCAACACTTCGCCGCGAGTTACGTCCCTTTGAGGCGTCAGCCAAAAGGTCAATCGGTGAAAAACCAAGTTTTCCTTCTTTACCTTACCAAATGTAAGATGTTAATTATTACTTTGAATTTTAGCCAATTACCAAGTTTTCATACAAGTTAATGGGTTAACCCAATCTGAGGAATATTGTAGTTAACTGCAATTGATGGAAAAATAACAGATGACAAAGCTACAGATAGGAAAATTACAAACGCCAACATAGGGAAATACGATTTTTATCCGGGAGAGATGGCGGACAAGGGACGTAACTTTCGCGAAGTGTTGATACGTGTATTTCTGCTAAATGACAACACAATATTTATATGGGGCATACTGAATACTGTTGCGCAGTTTTTGACAAGTGCCACAGAGGGTGTTTTAATCTACTTGCTCCGCTATATATCAAACATGTATAGGAATGAGATACTAAATGTTAACTTGTATACACATGTATGTGCTTACCTGTCGTTAAAATTCACATTGTACGTGCATGACCATGAACCTTGTCTTTCTTCCGTTTAGTGTAAACAAATTAAGTAGCACACCACACATGACTAATGTGAAAATCTAGTACTCTGACCCCATTTATATTCTATACAGTACAAAGAAACTGAAATAACACTTCATGCATGCCTGAAATCTGGTCTGATGTTAGTTCAAAATCCAGTACGCTGTCTGTGTTGACGTATGCAGTAATTCGCTTATCAATAACATTGAAGATATATAGACGAGATAGATACGTCAGCATAGAAAGCGTACTGGATTTTTAATATATTCGATCAGCGCATACTATCTATTCAAGATATTTAATATATTCGATCAGTGCATACTATCTATTCAAGATATATTACTGGATTCAGGTACTCTTCACACAATTGCTCTGAAAAAATATAGTTCCATTCATGATCAGCAGATACAGAATTACAACAAATGTATAGAATATCGATGTGTATGTAATACGTGGGAGAAAACAAAATTAAAGTCAAATGTTTTTAAGAAAAATCACTTTTCCCCCAGAAATGTATATAAGAAGTGTTCATATTCCTACGCTAGCTGCCTCCGTCTTTTCACGAAATATAGGTCATTCTTCGATTGAAAAATTTTTCACGATTGATTATACTATTGCAACAATTATATTACTTTGATGAATATTGTTCGTTAATTATCATACAATTTCTTCTGAGAGAGAATGTTAATCATTAATTTATGTGGGGTTTTCCCGTTGTTTAATGACGGAATGCGTATACAACACTCAACACCTGGATTCGGACCACAATTAAAAGGTGAAGGTCACCAGTCTGAAGATATTTGCAATGTATTCAGTGTGACATATTCATGTCTATTTATTTTTTAAGGGTTTCTTTGCTGTTAAGGTTATACCATACACAAAATTTGGAGAAAGTGTAGATTACATCAATCTTTCTTGTTTTTGCCATTCTAAAGTTCACATTAATTTGTTACATGGTAAAAATTAGAGTACAATTGTATTTATTCCGAGAGATTTGAATTTTTTCATGTCTTTGCTTTGAATTTCCATACAGATATAAAAGGAAAAATTTGGGAAGAATGATAAAATAAGACTGGTTTGATAGGGAAATTTTGTGATAAAAATGATCATTTTTAGCAAAAATTAAGCCTGCACAAAGTATGTGCCCCAATAAGTTGTATTAATAGGTATACGCATTCTCATGTAGTATTTTTAAAGCTATACTTTTCTGCTGTATTTTAATAAATTTGCTAATCCCCAACTTCCTTGATTTCCTTCTTTATCATTCGACAAAAAAGCATAAATATCTTTGTACCGTATTTCTGCCATCTATCCATTTTTTCATATGTCTTGCAAGCACCGGTGTGTGCACTGTTTGCTAGTGACAAAAGACTGGTAACGGTATTTGCTACGGACATGAAGGACTATACACCAGTTTCATAACAAGTGCAGTCTTTTCTTAGAGATCAGCTGAGCATAGTGAAAATTCAAGTAAATTAAAAGTCGAATATCTTGGATATGGGGGTAACCCATATCTATTCTTGTTAATATTGATTTTCAATATTTCTATACGATTAAAATTAAAATCGCAAGTAATCAGAAATTGAAACGAAACAAAAAATATGATTTTATGAAGAATAAATTATGTTAACTTCGTGAAAATTTGCATGTAACTATTATAAATGTGTATTTTGATTAAAATCAAAACTTTAGATATGTATATGAATATATTTATAAAGTGAAAAAATTCTGTTCAGTGTTTTGAGTTTTAACATATATACGCGTGCGTGCGCGAAATATTGCGTGCGTGCACTGAATTTATCGACGCAACCCGTGTCTTTATCAAGAGACGTATATTACATAAACAAATACATATGTATGCAATCTACATACTGATAATCTACGGCGTTAACAAAAATACATCAATGGACTATCTTAAAATCCCTAATTGTAAATTTGTTGATTTATCTTAATTGTTTATTCCTTAATTTTCATATTGCAAAGATAGGTTTTATGTTACAGAGGTAGGTTTTATATTACACAGGTAAGTTTTATATTACACATGAATGTTTTATATCTTACAGGTAGGTTTTAAATTTCGCAGGTAGGTTTTATATTATACAGGTAGGTTTTATATTACACAGGTAGGTTTTATATTTCACAGGGAGGTTTTATGCTACTCTGATAGGTTTTATATTTCACAGGTAGGTTTTATGCTACTCTGATAGGTTTTATATTTCACAGGAAGGTTTTATATTACATCGAAAGGTTTTATATTACACATGTAGGTTTTTCTACTTATATTACATATCTAGGGTTACATCGTATGACGAGTATTTTTTTTTTTTTTTTTTTTTTGTAAACAATCTGTATATATCATAATATATGTTCAATATATGCATACCAAGGATGACGAGTATTTTATGCAATTGAAAAATTTTGCCTTTCGATCCGTACTAAATTTTCTTCTGCGTTTTTGATTTCTGCGGTTGCATTATACCTCTATGTACGTATGTAAGTAAGATTTTCGACGCAACCCGCGTCTTTATCAAGAGACATATATTACATAAACAAGTATCACACACCACGAAAAAACGACAAGAATCAATAATCTGTTAACAAGAATGATACACGTTTGTACTAAATGAGAATATATATATATATATATATATATATATATATATATATATATATATATATATAGTATTATAGTATAGTATAGGCATGGAGCTTTATTGAATGTTTGCATAAATCTTTCCACCGAAGTGGAGTTGGAAAATATTGGAAATATTAAAGATTTCTTTTATCAAAATTTTGAGATGATGCAAGATAATAAATAAGACATCAGCCATATAATATAAAAAAAAAAAAAAACAATGGTTTTTATCATGTGGAATTGTACCTCTCTTGTCTATTCGATTTTTCTCCACCAGTTACAGTTCTGCATCTAATACACTAAAGGGCGTTAAAACTGCAATAATAGATCATTTTCTGTATTATTCATCAGTTCACTACAGTAAATAAACACATCATATATTACATAGGCATTAGGGGTCCGTGTTTTCCCAACTCTTTAGTTTGTATTCCTTATTGTAGTTTTCAGATTGATCACTGTTCGCTATCTTCACCTTTCGTGATTTATATCTCCCGTTTATGCAATAAATTGTTTATTATACCGAAACAAAGCAAGACTACAAGAAAAATCTACTACAAAGTAAAGATAAGATAAACAGCAAATTTTTCCGTAAAACATGCATGAAAGGTGAAGATAACGAACAGTGATCAATCTCATAACTCTTATAAAGAATCACGGATGAATCCGGGACTAGGAGGAGTAAGCATTTAAGCATCCCCTGTCGACCGATCACATCCATCACAAATCCCATATCTTGATCAGGTAAACGGAGTAATCTGTAGTCAAACTTAATGTGCCATGAACAGCCTAACAATCGGTATCAAACACGTCAGGTTGTATTGGCAAAATATAACGTTATAACAATCAACTTTAATTCAGACTGTTAAACCGCCATAACATCCGATTTATTTGTCAGTAGCATGCCTCGATTTAAAGTGATCATACACAGAACAAGCTCTTGCGTATCTAATCAGTTGAGAGATATAAACACTATATGGTGGTGGTAATGGAATACCGCTACATAAATATGGGAAGTTGACGATGGAGAAGCTGAAATCTGTTTATCATAAAGTTGAGGTGTTAGTTTGCCGCTAATAAATCTTGTATTAAGAATACACAACCTTCCTTTTCGACAGATCCATTTCTTTACCGTTTGAGAATAATTCACGCCATTTCTTCGCCCATCTGTGCTTTCGTTTGTTCTCGAGAACTTCTCCACCAATCAATTGCCCCTCCGATGTAAATACTACTTCTTCAGTTTCTTATCATATTCTACCTTCTTTTCTTCTCTGACAGTGTTAGAACGACCGCTGTCCCTTCTGTTCTCTTCGCTCTCCCGGTAATTTTATCAATGAAGTGAGAAAAATGAGAAACGGCATCAAGTTTACTAGTGAGTATTGCGAGTGAAACAACGGGCTGGTAACGCGTTTTCCAGATTTCCTCTAATTTTCTATCTAACCAACTCCAAACGCCAAGAAATCACACCCGGGTTATGTCAGTTAATTCCTAACATTTACCAGAGGTGGGTTCAGCTGCCTAATAGCAGTAAGCATCCCTTGTTGACCTGTCATACATACTGTGAGCCTTATATCCTGATTAGAAAAACAGAGTAATCAGTAGTCAAAATTGATAAGTAAAAATGGCCTAACGCTTGCTATAAAACACGCAAGACAGCAATCGACCCAATGACAGGTTGTATTTACAAAGTAGATCATTATAACAACTAAATGACTGTGAAAGAGTGACTTTAAACGGGATTATTCAAACCCATGTAACATCAACTCTTATGTCGGAAGCTTGTCTCCATTTATGAATTAGCACACGCAGAACCAGTCTGATTAAAACCAGACCCTCAATCTCGCTCTCTTTTTTTCTATGTCCGCTGGTTGATTTATATAGAGATCTCTTCATTTGATTGGATCTTTAAAATAGAAGTTAATGTATACAAAGTAACCTTTGACGTGACCTACAGGCCGGTGTTGCCAGACCTTCAACAAGCGGACAACGAGAAAAAAAGAGGGAAGCGAGATTGAAGGTCTGGTTTTAATCGGACGAAGAACATGCTCCCCCGTAATAAATCTATTGGTAGCTCTAATTCATGGTTGCACAAAAGATTGATTACATAAAATTGTGCATCTGTTCCGGTTTCTCATAATTTTAACTACGTTAAAATAGGTATAGATTGTTTTAACGGCATTCCTTTGTGCGTTTAATTTAAGATTTAACTTTGATCATCTGATATTAGTGGGCGGTGTGATATTGACTGTAAAATCAAATTCTCTCAGTACTGATATCCAAAAGCGGACTATCTCAGATAAATCAAGAAAGAAAATTTAAAGGGCAATGTTTTAGGTACGGCATATCCCTCACAGGGTTCTGTATGAAAGAAAAATATCAGACAATCTTCGGGCCTCAAATTGTCTGATATTATTTTCATTGATTGATTGTCTATTGTTTAACGTCCCACTCGAGAATTTTTCTCTCATATTGAGACGTTACAATTCCCGGTGAAGGGCTGCAGAATTTAGGCTTATGCTCTACGCTTACGACCTTTGAGCTGGGAGGGATACCTGCGGTGACACGTACCTCAGTTTTTACGGTATCATCCGAAGGACCGCCCCCTTTAGTCGCCTCTTACGATACGCAAGAGGTACTGAGGACCTATTGTAACCCGGAACCCAATAGGATGCCTGTGTGTGTGTGTGTGTGTGTGTGTGTGTGTGTGTGTGTGTGTGTGTGTGTGTGTGTGTGTGTGTTTGTGCGTGCGTGCGTGCGTTTAAGACAAAACTAAACATTCCAGGTGAACATCCTTTTAATCCAATTGAAAATTATTCTACAAAATGTTTATCTTGTTATACTTAAAAGACTCCATTATCTATGAGAAATACTGTATAGCCTTTATATGCGTGATAACACTGTACTAAATGTGTCAGATATACTTGTGACTATGGTTAATAATACCTGTACTGAGCCTTAGTGTCAATAATAATCGAATGGATTACAAACACTTAACTATAGCATTAAATACAATGTTTCTACCTAACCTCAAAATCAATCCACGTTTCGATTAGAAATGATCCCATGATATTTGAACAGCTTGATGTCCGTTGTTACTATGTATAGAACACAACTGACTTTTAATCCTACTATATTCAATGACGGATGCTATTATCGCCCTATCAGTTCTTCGCTCTCTCTTTTACAATAACCTTGTACTCGGACGGAAGCTCTAAACCAAATCCCATCATCTTGTACTCGGGGTTTGCTTTGACGCCATCCGGAAGTCGGATTTCAAATCGTTGCAAAATATTTGCACACATCAACAACAATTCCGGTTTGGCGACATTTTCGCCCAAACAAACTCGGCGGCCTGCTGAAAAGGGAAGCCAGCTATCAGGTCTTGTTGGTTTCATTTTGCCATTTTCATCAAGGTATCGATAGGGATCGAAACTCTCATGATCTTTCCAATACTTGGGGTCGTGATGAAGTGCCCAGTGGTTTATCATAACGGTAGTCCCTTTAGGAATGTCGTATCCACCTATTTAAGATACAATCAGAATAATGAATATCGATGAACAAGTTACTTAATCTTGATTACACCATCTTTAAAAGATAAATAATCTATACATATATACTACGTTATATTTCATTGAAATTTATTTGTACGTTTTTGTTTGGTTGCCTATAAAAGCGCTCCCGAATCATTTCCTTTCTCTAAATGTTTAAAAAAAATCGGACAAGGAAAGATCCCGGCAATAGGAATTATATGTAATATACTACATATACAGCACATCCATCAAAACACTTTATAACAAAGGTTTCGAGACGTTTTACTAAAATACCACTCACCAACTTGAGAATCACAGATAGTCATGTGCGGGACACCTAGTCCCGCGACATTCCCCATTCTCAAAGTCTCGAAAAGACACGCCTCTGTAAGATCAAAATCGTTCCTGTTCTTCATCGACGGAATACCAGAACCTAATAAAGATTCGTGTAGAAATGTATAGCTGAATGCGTTAGTGACCAAGATTCACGCAGTACATCAAAAACAAAACACGCTATCTAAAAGTAGGCGCTTTCAATCTTACCAACAACTCTGTCAATTTCCTCCTGGCATTTAGACTGGATTTCCGGATGCTTGGTCATGAAGTACACAAACCAGTCCATGGTCATTCTGGTGGTGTCCACTCCACCTACACATAGAATATTCGTACAATATACATAATGTTGTAAATCAAGTCGAAAAGAAAAACACCAAATAATCCATTCGATTTGAAGAGGCTTCTTTATAAATAACGGACACCAAATACCGAACTTTTGAAAACAACCTCAGTTCATCATTTTTATCTTGATTCTGGCTATACAGCATAGTCATTTTACTTTAAAATTATCTACCACATCTACTTAACTATTTATAATAATTACATCTATACATCTTAATTACTTGAATTACTCTAATTTACCTATGCATCATGATTTCTTGAATTTTTACAGTTAGTAATTTATATACAATACATGGAATGTAACTCATTCTTATGAAAACCAAAATTCGATAATTTGGCTGTAATAATTAAAATGGAGACATAAAATTAGAGTAGGATCTTATATATCAAAAGCAGTGATCATTAGTCCTGATTATCTTAATTAAATAACACCCTGTTCTGTTCAAGGATATGGCTTAATGGATTTTCCAGTGTTGAAAAATATACACATCCTATTTCAACCGAAGGAATAAGATCTATGCAACTCAAAACAAACCCGAAAATAACGAAAATTTCAAACTGGCTAAGCATGGCCTAGAATACGAAAGTCCATATAGGACCTATCAAAAATATATTTCTAATCTGAAATAACGAATTCAGAATAACTCCTATAAGAAATACAAAATTAAGAGTTTGACAAACATGGACCCCTGAATCTACCAAAGGTGGGATCAGGTGTCGGATCGTGCGACATCCTCCTCCTACTACACTTTATTAACTCCTCGTTCTATCAAATTGTATTAATTTGTTTTAATGAATCAAAATCCGATTTAATGACTTGAAAACTCTATAATTTCAAATTATCTAATATATTCTTATTAATTCTGCAATTCATTAACACGACTTTTTTTTTTACTAATTACTAATTTGATATCAACGATTTTATATAGTTTTATAATTTGATATAACCATTTCTGTAATTCGTGTTTTCAAATTTAATTCGCTAATATAAATTTTGAATTTGTTATAACAAATTCAACAAATTTGTTATAAAAAAAATTTTAATCCCTTATAACGAATTTAAAAGTTTGAAATAACAAATAAAACCTGTACTAACAAATTTTGGAATTCGTTATTTCAAATTCAAAAATATATTTTGATAGGTCCTAAATGGACTTCCGTACTAGAGACAGGTGACTGCGGGTTCTTCTTTATCACTACATAGTGATAAAATTCATATTTCTATTTTTACAAGGAAAGTAGGGCAAAAAGACGATTCTCATTCCCCATTTCAAAGTCAGGGAGTATCTCCCTTTTACCTACGACACTACAAAGAAAGTAGGATACAAAGATATTTCTCATTCCCCCATTTTAAAGTTATGAAGTGTCTCACTCTTTAACTATTCCCCCCGGAAACATTTACTCATTTATCACCCATATCATTATATTCATGCGCAAACCCACCTTACACACCAGACGTTAGTAAAGTGTCATGAAAAACTATTCCATCAGTGGTGGCTATCCAGCTGGATAATATCAATTTTAATTTTTTACATGAAAGTGATTTCTATATGTATTTATGATAAAGAATACGTCGGAATTACCATGAAAAGAAACGAGTTTCATACCGAAAAATATGTCCGATATGGTCTGAACTAAGTGTGTATCGTCCAATTTCTCCAGGGCCGCTTCATCCCCCTTATTTTCTGCTTCCTGTCTGGCGATCAGTAAACTGTCTGTGAAGTCCCTGTTTATACCTACAAAATATGGATAACAGCTACAGTCCACTCCACTTATATTGAATAACAGCTAACATATAAAAGTTCTTATAAATGAAACATCTGTCTATTTTTCCCCTAGATGACTATGACTAAATGTGACTTTTGTCTTCTAGAAATAATTTCTTTGAAAGATGACTTCAAATATTTGAAAAACGCTCACCTGGTTCGAAAGTGTCCATGTGTTCTTTGAATTTGGCTCGGAGTATTGCGTAAAGTTCCTCTGTTTTGCTCACCAGTTTCTTCCATTTTGCTGTTGGAAATATATCCTTGAAGTATGGAAACGCATCCTCTAGCACACCGCTTCCCAAATCGTTGAACAAGTCTTCATCTAATTTCAGAAGTCCTTTCACTTCTGGGTCATCCACTGCTCGCCTAGAAAGGGACCAATCATTGATATACAATTGATTTAAAAGAGAATATATGTGAAATTTAAATTAATGAGTCATAAAAGATTATAGATGGTTTCAGAAGTACAATACTGTTGCATTTTAAAAGTGCAATGTATGTTATATTCTTCGATGATAAATAAATGCAGTGCAACACGTGATTGCTCATGTTGTCGAACGACACTATGCAGTACAATGAAAGTTGAAGATAAGGAACAGTGATAAATCTCATAACTCCTATAAGCAATACAAAATATAGAGTTGGGCAGACACGGGCCCCTGGACACACCAATACAATGTACTGTACATTCTTAAATATATGAGGAATTTATTATCGCGTAATTTCGCGAGAAACATCACTCGCGAAAAAATATTTCTCACTTTTATTTTTTATTGATAAAATACATGTAAAAACATTTGATCAACAGAGCACTCGCGAATTCATTATCTCGCTATTCGACGTCCATGAGCCATTTTGCGATAAGAAGTACTCGAGTAAAATAAGAAATCTACAGTATTAAAAGCACTTTTAATCATTTCTCTTTCAAAGCCTACCATATCATGAATAACCAGCTAAAAAGAAATCTGCACTTACTTCTCACCAAAACAAATGGTGTAGAGTTGATGGAAAACCATCAGATTGATATAGTCTTTTGCACAGAACGGCTCTTTCTCCTCCGCCATTTTATCCAGAAATTTGATCATGTTGTCTTGTATCATGTTTTCAAGTAGATTCCCTTGTAAGTAATGCCTAAAACATCAGTAAAACTACTGAACATATGCTTGTCCAAAATGTTTCACTTTTCCCACACATCTATATAATTTTGTACATTTACCATCCAATATAATATGATATTAGTAAATATACATTTGATATTTATTTAGTATTTCAGACAATTGTCTTACAAGTACAGTTCGGTTGTTTTTCATCAGTAACATGTTAGAAGTACCTGAATTAAATAACAAATTCTATTTGTCTTTTCTTTCCTTACTTTTAACATAAATTACTTAATTTCGTACGATGTTCCACATCAAATGATTTCAGCAGATTGTTTGTAAAAGTGTTTCTTCTTCAGAACACCCCGTTACTATTGCTATGTTGCAGTACCTTAGTGCTTTGCCTGCTATTTTCCTGTGCAATTTCCAAGTTGGTGAGTAAGTACTAAAGACAATGTCTTTCCCGCCCTCCGTAAACATATCACCTGAATCATCAATTAATATGTGTCACGGTAAACGAAGCGGGTTGTTTTTATTCTCATACATTGAATTTTGTATAATTATTTTTTTTAAAAACACGATGTAACACATTCATTTACCAGATGCAAATTTCGGTCTTCCAGCAAAGTCCGCCTTCCTTTTCACCATTGCTTCCAGCACCACATCAATATTGTTTAAAATGATCCATGTTTGGGGACCTATATTTTGATTTTTAGAAATGTTAAAGGTTTAGGAGTGAAAGCAATCAAACATTAAAACGCCTCTCTCTATCTATCTATCATCTATCTATATGTGCGTGTCATCACTTCTTATCTCCTCTATTTCAAAATTACAAATAAAATTACTATATTTTGATTTTTTTAAAAAGTTAAAGATATACTTGTGAAATTAATCTCTCTCTCTCTCTCTCTCTCTCTCTCTCTCTCTCTCTCTCTCTCTCTCAAACATCATTTCCTATCCTCAATTTCAAAATGTCAAATAAAGTTACACAAGAACTGAAATAACAGATTGACTACATCAATCAATGTTGAAAACAAGCTGGATATCTGCAATTGTCGGCATTGAATTTGCAATCTGTACAAAGACATATCATGATGATAGCACCCACAGTCAAAAAGGTACATCCAGAAACAGCATAGGATATCACCAGCAATGAAAGCAGTTACTAATTATACCACACACATATTGTGAGATGAATCAATAATGCAGTTTACTAGCTTGTTTAAAAACACTTAGGTATTGATGATACTTAATATTTCTTTATCGAATGTTTTGTTATATATTGAATTTCCTGTTTCTAGTTAACTTACATTACACTTGCAGGTTAACAAGTATAGTTGTGGGGAAAAATACATGACGATGTAGTCGATTCGAGATACAAACATTTGATTTTTTCCGTTTGTATCGTAAAACTTTCCGCATGTAGTATAAATAAAAATCATTGGTATTGCACATTTTCTATTTGTATTGTATAATTATAAATATGGAAAAAAGATACAACACAAACGAAAAATATAATATTACAAATTTTAAAAATGGTTGCAAAATTTGATCTTTCCATTTCCATAGCATATTTTTTTCTATTGCAAATAAATATAATTTGTACTGTGCATTTTCTATTTGTATTACAGTGTACATAATTATAAGTATGAACAAAATGTATTAACAGGAAATTATACATTACAGATGAGAAGTTCTACAAAACAAATGGAAACTGTGCAACACAAATGACAAAATATACAATTCAAATGGAAACTGTGCAACACAAATGACAAAATATACAATTCAAATGGAAAATATAGGATGCAAATGGAAAACTATACAATAAAATGTAAGAAAAAAATTAATAAATAAAAAAAATACACAATATATATGTGAATCATACAATACAAATGAAAAATTATGAAATAGAAATGAAAAAGATCGAATATAGTGACATGCCATAGATATGTTTATAGATTAAATCCTATAATGTTATAGGAAATCATGAAATCAAATGCAAGGTGAAGATAATGAACAGTGATCAATCTCAGTCAAAACAATTAAACAAGGTGTCATTAATTTTCACGTCAATGTCCTACATATTCTGCGATAGATGAGTGTGTTCGATTAATTAGAAACCCTAGTTTTATTCACATTTTGAACTTACTTAAAAATGTTCTCTTTCAGTGTATTATCACCGATAACATTTGCTGTTTAATCTACGAGTGGTAATGAGCAATATTCAGATAAGAAAACAAACACAGATTATTCTAACTGTTTTTCTTGTTCTTGTATCAAATTAGGAACAACAAGCATTGTAAGAATAAATGGTTCCCTACCAGAGGCAAAAATTATTGGAACGCAACCATATTCGAAGTTCATTATGAGACTATGGTAAAAGGGAAGATTGGAAAACCAGGATACGAAAGGTTGGAAATCAATAGCTATTAAGGTACAAAGACTACACCGGGAAAATTTTAAAATCGATCTGTAACTGTAACTTGTTATGGCAAAGCAATCATCATGATGTACTGAATATCAAATGAATATCTGTAAGCATAACAACAAAAAGTTAGGAAAACTGACAATTCATACTATTTTTCAAAGTCCAAGGGCCATAACTTAGTAAAAAAAAATCAACGGGCCGAGGCGAATTTCGAACTCGATGTGTAACTTGTTATGGAAAAGCAATGTACCAAATATCAAATGAATATCTGCGAGTACATCAAAAACAATTCCGGAAAACTGATTTCCAAAACTGACGGAGAGACAGACAGACAGACGGAGCACAAACCTAAAGCCCCCTTAAAATTCGTCGGTAGTAGGCTAATAAATCCAGAGCTCCTGTATCCCGCTTCCGTCGAATAGCGGAAGTGTCGTCAGTGTAGCTTCACCTTGATGCAATTACATACAATACAACTTAACTTGTCCACTGATGGCATCATGCAGCAAAGATCGTCAAACTGTTCGCTAAGATCAACAGAAAATTCTCAATTTATTAAATAATGTACTTCAGGAAATAAACCCAAACTAACCAAAAGACAGACTTAATACTGGACCATAATTCTTGGAGAGTTCCACTGCTTTCTTATGGATTTCAAGCGAGGTATAAACTGAAAAGAAAACGAAGGTGATAATTTCATACAATTTTCTCAATTACATTTTATTTGACCTAAAGGTTTCTTACTGGGAAAAGTAAACTCCCATTATTATTGCATAAAAAATGGGGGGGGGGATAGTTGGATGTAAATATAAATCTACTAGAATACATGTAGGCTTTTAGAGGAGGACGAAATGTCAATCTTTCTATTTTATACATGCTGTTTATTTCCCCTCTAGAGTCTCTTCCCTCTACCTTCTTGTAAAAATGGCAGTTCTAACTCTCATACAACATTAATTCCACTTTAGGCACGTACAACAGTTGTATGCTAAAGTATTTTATCACATTTTTTCTGAAAATCGAAACGATTCATATTGTGGATTACAATCTTTAAATGCATTTTAGAGAGATTTCAAATTCTGGCTTAAAAGTTTCATTTGTATAAGTAACGGATTTTGTTTGAATTGTCTACATAAAAATGATTGGTTTTTCTAAATAAAATTTGATAAAATTACAGGGTTACACGTAGTGATGACAAACAATAAAACGCCATTGTCATGCTTTGCTAAAATTCATTCTGGACAAAGAGGAATTCCTTTGTATTAATGAACACGTTTCATGATATCATCCAAATCCAAACTTGCAAATTCTTGGTAAAATTTACAGTGTTGCATCATAATTATGTGAAAAATTCATCCGAAAAAAATCCTTTTCGAAAAAATACATTTTCTATCGGACTTTGGAATTCTGCAAATAGATTATAGAAATGTTACAAATTCCTAGAGAAAATACAGGTAATATTTCTTTGAATTTCAAAATATCCCATAGGAATTTCTCATTTCCTATTTTAAAAAAATTCTTCCAGGGCTTTTGTCACAGAAGATTTTTGTCAAGTCTAACAGATTACGAGAAGTTCTCTCACAGCTATCTACAAATATTTTTTTAAGTGACCTGAATAATTCCCGATTACAGGTATGCATCGTGGTCCTGGCGGCAGACGATATCGCATTCGTTTGATGACGTAATACACCACGAGACCTATACTAACTCCCGCCAAAACGGTCTGTGTGTTTAAAGATACGTTGATCATGGCTGTTTCACGTTGTCCCTAAATTGTATCTCTTTCTGAAATGAAGAAAACGATCATTTTGATGTGCAGTCAGATGGCGTAAAGTACTTTAAAACAAATCAAAACATAAATAAGAGGCCCATGGGCCACATCGCTCAACCGAGTCACCTTGGACGTTGTTCAGCAATAGTCATTATTAAAAGGGTTTTGTTATCAATCTTGGTTTCCGAAAAAAAATTGACCCCATCTTGTGACCCCAACCTAGTCCCAAAGAATCCCTACATAACTGAAAATGAATGCACTGTAGGATATGCCTAAATGCACCAATATGACAGAAATGACCTTGCTGTTCTGGTAAAGACCAAGGTCACAAGGTTATAGTTCATGAAAGATCTTCCCATAAGAAATATATATACAAAATATGATAGCTCTACCTTTAATAGGTCAGGTTTTTGACAAGTAGGTCAGGGTCATCAAATCAAACGCATTGTATCACAAGGTTTTGACAAATAGAAGCTATATACAATAAATGAAAGCCCTATCTTAAATAGTTCTGATATTTAACAGGTAACAGTTTTTTACAAGCATGTTAAACTATAAGGGCACAAGGTCAAAAGTTTTAGTATAAAATGAAAGGTCTTGCCAACAGAAATATATATACAAAATCTGAAAGATCTACCTTAAAAAGTTCAGGAGATGTTTTTGAATAGGTACGATTTTTAAAAAGTAGGTCCAATTCGAAAGTCAAGGTCACAAGGTCAAAGTTCACGGAACAACAAGGTTTTGCTATAAAGAATTTATTTACAAAATATGAAAACCCTAACTGAAATAGTTCAGGAGATATTGAATAGGTATGGGGTTTTTTAAAATAGGCCAAAATCAAAGGTTAAAAGATAAAACAGCATTGTGCTATAAAAATCTATATCGAACTAGTTCCAGACATTAGTATATTCAATAGGTTATATTTTCATAAAATTAGGCCAAACTTCGAGTTGAAGTTCACAAAATCAAAACCCAGGATGTGAAATGAAAGGCCTTGACATGTGAAGCATATATACCATATATCTGTATGAAAGATCTACCTTAAATAGTTCAGGAAACGTTGAATACGTCAAATTTTCAATGAAAGTAGGTCAAACTTCCAGGTCAAGATGACACACTATTGCATCACATAAAAAGTCTCGCAGTAAAGAATTTATATACAAAATATGAAACCTTATCTTACATACATGTAGTTCAAGAGATATTTTAAGAGTTTTCTTATATACCAGCATATAAAACTATTGTGGCCCATCCTACCCAAAGGACCATGATTTGAACAAACTTCCATTTACTCTATGTTAGCAAGCTTTCGTGTAAATCTCAACTTCTCTGGGTCAGTGGTTCTTGAGAAGATACGAGGGCTGTTTGATCTGTAATGTCCATTGTACGCTATCTCAAAAGCATTCGACTCAAATAGTGAAATGAACATTACATCCCTTCAAAGTATATTCTCCACGGTTTGAAATACATACTTTCAATCTCTGAATCCATTTCTGAAATGCTTCGTGGTACGCTTATTTCGGTAGACCTCTGAGGCACTGACTGATGGCTGACCCAAGGGCTTGTCGGGACTTGTAACGACAACCAGATAAGAACTTTTGAAGTTTTGGAAAAAAGAAAAAGTCGCATGGGGCTAGATCTGGAGAGTATGGTGGGTGTGGCAAGACAGTAACCTTCGACTTCAAAAATTGCCTCACAAGTAAAGATGTATGTGATGGAGCATCATCATGAAGTAGACGAACATGCCTAAATCCTGACATAGGGTGTCGTTTAAGATCATATTTCTTGAACTTTTTAGTATAACATCTTGGTACACCTTTTCCCTTCGGCACCGGAATCTGTACGGAAGATCATCACATGAGAAGAATATGCAATATGTGCTTATGGTTCTTTTGGCAACTACAGGCCTTCTACCGTGTTTAGTTAGCCATATTTCGTTTCCAATTTTTCTTACTGATTCGAAATAGTGAACCCATGTTTCGTCACCAGTAACAATGTTTGCAAATTGTCTTTAATTGAATTTGGGAAACATTCTGAGCAATTGCTTAGCGGTTTGTACTCGTACCCTTTTTGGTCATCTGTCAATATCGCCAGTCATCTGGTATTGAGCCTGAATCCAAAGAGAGCTGGAATGTCTTCGCATGAGCTTTGTTACATGTGTGTAGTCTGTATCTTCTTGAAGCATTCTTGCTTGTCACCATCCGGATCCGTGTCTTTAAGAGGGCGGGTGCTTTTTAGAAACTTCGAAAGTCCGGCAGTGTTGACACAGATAGGGAACACCCTTGGCCCTCCGTTTTACATGCTTGTTTTATCCTCCCTTGTGTATAGTTAATGAAACGATTGGTTCGGGATATCATTCTTTGATTCTGTGACATTGTGGAGGAGTCCATTAGACTTTCGAAGGGGAGAAACTCCTTGTTCGATCTGTCATTTGCTCTTAAGTCTTGCTGTTATTTTGTAGTTTTCCTCACCCTCTCTCATTTAGATATTGATCGCGGGCCTTTATCATTTCCCACTGGGCTGTAACCTTAAGGCGATAGTATCCGAGTTGGTCCTTTCCACTGCTGGTATCGCGTGTCATGGGAAGAGCTTTCTCTCGTCTATGCAGTATACGTTTGAATTTTGTGGTTATCCAAAGATTTGGTAGTTAATATTTTGAAATCTTCCCAGATGCCTCTATGGTTTCATGGTACTTCTCCGTGATGTTTCCAATGCCTATACCCATGTGGCCATTACCAGCTATCATTTCGGCTTTGTGCCGCATTAAAATCTTACGAGAAGTAACCCGTTACTTGAAAGTATTGAGTGATAGGCATTACAACACTGAATCGTGATCACCTTTTCGAAGGGCTGTGAGATTTGCATTTGTCAACTATTGATGGATGGGATGTGAAGATGACGTCGTATCAAGTAAACCTAAAATTGATAGGGGCCATTTACTCCTTAAGATTTACCAGGCAGCATACCAAGTTTGATGTCTGTCAAGCAAAAGGTTCTCAAGATATTGAGTAGAAAATATATTCCTATGTACAGTTTTACCCTTGACCTTGGACCATGTGACCTCAAAATCAATAGGGATCATCCATTCCGTATGTTGTACCAGTGTTCCAAGTTTTTTGTCTGTCGAGCAAAGGGTCATCAGGATATTGAAAGAAGCATATTCTTCTGTCCAGAGTTGATTGGCCCTTCACCTTTTGACTTGAAAATCACTAGGGATCCTCTTCTACTCATAACCAACCAACATTTGAAATATCATAACCATCAAGTGAATGGTTCTCAAGATATTGAGCGAACATTTGGTCAGACCAATCGACAAGTGCAAGTACCCCCCTCCCCTTCCTTCCTTTCTTCTTTGAACGGGGGCATAAGTAATTGTTCATAGAATCATAAATATAGTCACATGAATTTAGAAATATGACTGAAATTGGTTTCCGTACTTCGGAAAACGTAAATACTGACATTCTCTCACCAGAGGAAGCTTCATGTAGTGCGAGTAGGGCACGGAACTCTGGGTAGAGAAAGAAATGCTGACTATTACAATGAAAATAATGGGCTTCCCTACATTTACCCTTAAACATGCAATCGGAATAATGCATAATCATATTTAATACACCTGTATTCAACTCATAATAATACGCACTTTTCTGTGTGAGAAGGGGGTCTGGGGCGCGTACTCTATAACACCATACCTTTTTGACTCGGGTATACTTTCTGTAATTAGTTATTACGAAACAGCGAATTTAAATTCGTCATCGTGGAATTTTTAAACTGTCGTGATATTATGATACCGTGACAAGCACACATGATTATGTCAGACGAGACGTCTCTGTGGCTTTCTGTAGTCTGCGCGATTTTCACGAGTCTAGGAATATGCGATTGATTTTAACTTTCCCTTTGCAGTAAACAGCTGATATACTTTACCCATCTATATGCGGCAAAATTTCTGAGGCTTATGTTTGAATTCTTCATTAAGTACCGATCAAATTATTGGCTTTGATTATTATGATGTTTATAATTACCAATGAGGTCGTTATATTGCACCTTGGTACGTCATTTTTCGCAGCTTTGTGGTGTTCTGATTACGATGCATTGAACACTCGTTTGATTCTTATAACGTTGGCTATTGATTTAAAGTTTACACAAATATATTATCGAGTCTGTTAAAACTTTATTGCTACAAAATCTCGTGCTTTGCTGAAATTAACATTATCTCAACGAAAATATTCAGTGAAGATTGCCGCATTGTAGTATTTCTAGCAATTAATGTGCACTTAGGTGACATTCCTGTTGGCTATTAAACCAAATCTGTATAACTAATTACCGTCTAAATATGTAAATTCCATAAAATAAACCATCATCAACTTTTCCGTTCAAATGATGACTTCCATGGCGCACTATTTTATCTCCCAAAATTGAAGAGTTCCTATAGTTTGTTTTTGAATTAGCAATATACAAGTAGGTATGTGGAGATACTATGTATCAGTAACTAGATAAAACAGATTATAGGAACTCTTCAGTTTCAGGAGATAAAATATTGTGCCATGGAAGTCAGGGCCGTAAATTAACCTTCAATTTGGAGGAGGTAGGAAATTAGGCGGGGGTCTGGGGCCGCCCAGGCCCCCAGACGCTGAGCACATTTTGTGCACACTGAACACTTTTCGTGCAAAATCCTTGATTCTAGGGCTTTCTAAGATGTTACTTGACTAACTCATTCTAAAAGAAAGATTTGGAATGCTTTTTAAGGGAGGTATCATGTTCTTAGTTATTGGAAACAACATAAATTCTAATGAACTTTAAATTTTAATTTTTTTTGGCTCAAAAGTTGGAGGAGGCAGCTGCCTCCTCCGCCTCTATGTAATTTACGGCCCTGGAAGTCTTAATTTTAACGGATTTGGTGACTATTTTCATTTTGGGATTTTCATACCTAGATGGTAAGCAATGCAAAATTGATAGTAATATAGATTTGATTTACAGTTAAATCACTTATTTGAAGCAAACAGGATCAAAGTTTTGCATACAAATATATAGGGAAAATCTTTAAATATGAGCCAAGGTGACTCAGGTGAGCGATGCGGCCCTTAGACCTCTTGTTTGATACTATCATAGCAACCTCAATAATTATTTTTTTGTATAATTTCAGCTATTTTTGAAATGTATGAGTGGAGTATGAATGGTTGGTATGAGTGATTATATATCCATTGTACATCTTACCTTTAAAAGAATATATTATGATGCACTTCATTTCTATTTGTACAATGGACAGTGCTAATTTAAAAAAAAATGCCGCTAAGTTAGAATTATACACACTGTGATATTTCCTCAGTTTACAGGCCCCAAAATGGGATGCGTATTAAATATATTCGGCAAAATACGGTAAATGTGATTATTCATATGACTATTGAATGATTTGATTGCTATACAGAAATTGTCACATGATTTAGGCTTTTAGGGGTCATCCATAATACGCAACTTCCGAGATATCAGCTCTTCTGTGATGGAGGTACATTAAGTGTTCTGTTGAACGCTTGGGTGGGTACAAGATGTATACAATCATATACTATAGACTAGCTATGTAAATACAGATAAAAGTAATGAAAGTGTAAATTTTGTTTATATCAGCCGTTGGTATACATTAAACTGACCATATCAAGAATAATATTTGTTTGAATTAAGCCATTAAATTAAATATGAAATTATTTTTTATTTCCTATTCTGCACGAGTGATATTTTAATCAAAGAAAAATGGTGCTTATCGATTTTTGTTTGAGCTAATTTATTATTAAATACTAATAAACTTACTAATATTGTATGTCCCTGCAGATTGGGTGGTTACATTATGTCTAATAATCGGCCGTAAGGCAATATATGACGGCAGCGATAAGCATTTGTACCCACCGCGTGTGAACAATAGTATGTTTTACGTCTCACTGTGCGTAAGAGTTCCACAAAGGGAAAGAACTATTGGACAACTCGGAAATTGCGTATTGTCAACCATTTTCCAAAACGTGCAAAAGGCACGCTCGGGGGGATGGGGTAAAAACTCGACAATTTTACCGTACGCTCTTTTTTTCTCTTCCGGATTTATTTCCTAAAAGTATTGGTCATGTTACAAAAGTGTAATGCCTATAAAAAAGACGACAAGATAAGACAGAGACATCTTTATTTTTTTCTATAAAAATCTATTATGTACACAAGATTTGCACATTTATAAAACATATCATTCATATATAACAAGAAATAGGGGTACCAATATTAAAGAACTCATTGTTTGAACTAAATTGCTCATAAACTCGATTGTCGACCTTCTTGTTGGGAATTTAAAAATGGTTGCTGTACACTTTTTGAGGGGGTGGGGGGGTCTCAAAAACTTTGGAAAATGGTTGACAATTATGGATGACCCCTTACACACTTTCATGCAGTGAGGCCTCGACAGGGAGTAAAAATCGGCCGATACAGACCCATACCTTTTTCAACCTATGAACAGCTGATGAAAGCGAGATGTTTACTTTCTTTTCTATAAAATATTTACTTACACTATTTGTTTCCAACAAGTACCTGTGACAATTTGACCATGCGCTTTATTATAGTTGAGGGGACTCAACAATGTAACAATAAATTACATTGTTATAAAAATGCCAACACATGGTATATCTTCAAAACAATAAAGCTGTTCAAAAAAAGGAAATCAAATTTTTGAAGATCTTTATGCGTGGAATGTATTTGCTCTCGGTGTAAGAATAAACAGAAAAGTTTGGAAGCCGCCAAAAGACGCTGCTGAATGCAAGGAGTATCTCGCTTCGCGAGCCGACTCAAAAACAACACGGGTAGCGTTGACACCTGAACCCTTCAGTCAAAATAGTCTTATTTAAAGGGTTATTCCCACGTAGACATTGTGTGAGATGGGAAAACAGGCCATGCCTAGAAATAATTCCTAAGATTTGAAAATCCTTTAAGTGGAATAAAGAAACTTCACAATGTTAGTTAGATGTCAATAAACCGATAAACGTTAACACGACCTCAGGTCAACCATCTTTTTTTTTTAAGTCCGTTAGAGCTAAGAATTCAGTTTCTACACACCTTACATCTGCCTCACCACTTGGCGTGATAATTACGTTCACCTATCGGACTCAAAAATCAATAAACCTGTACGTGAGCATGGTAGAAAATGTACAGAACACAATGTTTGTCAAATGGGAATAGTGAATATTGTTGCGCAAAATTTGACATGTGACACAGATCGGGATGTTTTGATCCGCAGCCTAATTATATAAAACTGACTCAATCTTGCGTTGTATCAAACATATGAATGAGATCTTACATATGCATATGCTTACTTACATATCTACATGTTTACCTGTCGTTCCAATGAGCTATCTTGTAATAACACGACCGAATTTCACATCATGCATTTCTTCCGTTTAGTGTAAACAAATAAAGTAATACACCACGCATGCGTAATATGAAAATCTAGAACTCTAACCTAACCCCTCAAAATCCAGTACACTGACCATGATGACCTGTGTATAATTCACTCAAAATATAAACGATGTATTTATACGCATACGTCAGCATAAAAAAAGTGTACTGGATTTTTTGAATTTTTTTTTAATACATCTTTATATTATTGAATGCCGAGATCGGCCAACAAAAGAATTGCAAGTAATCAAAAATTGTTCAAAAACGAAACAAAACAATCATGATTTTGGGGAGAATATATTATGTCAACTTCGTGAAAATCTGTATGTAGCACAAAATGTGCAGAAAATGTGCTCCAATCTCGTCGATCGTAATCCTATAAATTTTTATGTCTAATGTTATGTGAAACACCTAAAACAAACAAGATCAGCGGGCATCTGTCAACACAGTGCTATCGTGCATGTTTACAAATGCATGTACAAGTAAATAAAGTAAAGTAAATTTTATTTAAAGTCGGCACTATATACATTCAACATGTCAAACACAAGCTCTGTAGAGCTTTTTAACCGACTATCACATTCAATTATATCAAGGACAAAGACACATAGCATGCATGTACACATATACACAGACATATCACAGATTAACAAAAGAATACAAAATAAAAGAAAACTTTCATGCAAGAATATACAGATACGAAAGCATAAGACTACGAGGAAGAAATAAAATACTACAAGCAAGAGTATATGTATAAAAAGCATCATTAAATTTCAAACCAATTAGCTATGTTTGCTGTTTCAAGTAAAAGCTGTATAGTATAAGAGTTTTTGAAAATAATTTAAATATAATTAAAATAAATGATGGTAGTAAATTAATCATGTAAATATTTAAAATTTCATTGCTGATGGAATTTACTAAAAAATAAATAATAAAAGTAAAAATAGAAAAGAAAGGTCTATTGAGCCATGGAGATATAAAGCTATATACAATGGACCTAAGATCTGCATGATTTACACTTACATGTGGGGCCAGACCAAGTGGAAATAAAACTTTTAAATTGATTTAAGGTGGTAATTAAGATGCCTAGCTTCATTTGGCAAAGAGTTCCAGATTTTAGGAGCACTGCACCTAAAGGATTGCAACCCATACCTGGTTGTCCTGACACTGGGCACAATGGCAGTGTTTGTATATCTAAAACTGTAAGAGTGATCATTAAATGCAATGATGTGATGAAGAAACAGAGGGCTGGATTTGTTTATAATTTTATAAGTTTCTATAGCCAGTGTGCGCATACGCCTTACTTTTAAGGTTGGAAGAAGAGATTTATGAAGCAATTCATCATATGTAGAAACATAATCATTATATATGAAACGAAGGGCCCTTTTCTGTAGGTTTTTCATTTTTGTGGTATTCTTCTCCAGCAGAAGTGCCAGGTAAGGGGGCAGTAGCTAAAATTTGATAAAATAAAGGAATGGTAAATTGTAAGTTTACTTAGACGATTAAGATTGTGTCCTATTCTTTTTAACACATCTAATTGTCTAGCTGCCTTCCTACAGATGTCAGTAATATGGGAGTTGAAATTTAATTGATAATCTATGGTCACCCCTAATAGTTTAACCTCCGATTCACTGCATAGAGTAGTTTCTCCTAAATCAAAAGTTAATTCTAAATCTTTGCTCTTCTTTCCTACTGAAATTGCCTGAAATTTGTCAGAGTTTGCTTTCATTTTGTTGCAATTGAACCAGTTTAAAAGGGATACGCTATCATTTTCCAATGTGGTCTTTAATATATCTGCTTTTTCATGAGAGTAAGAAACAGCATAATTATAAATGGAAGAGTCAGAGACAAAGCCGAAAATATAATTTATAAAGACATTAAACAGTATCGGTCCAAGTATCGAGCCCTGAGGAATGCCCTTGAAAACTGATTGAAATGAACTAGAAAACTCCCCGATTTTCACATATTGATATCTTTCACTGAGATAACTTTCCATAAGACTTAAGGCTTCATTTCCAAGACCGTAGTGTTTAAGTTTTAAGAGAAGCAAATCAGGGGGGAGACAGTCGAAAGCCTTAGAGAGATCCATAAGAATTGCGGCTACATACTTATTCTCATCCAAGGCTCTCTTCCAGTCTTCCATGATCCTTAGTAAGGTGGACTGACATCCATACCCAGTTCTAAAAGCAGCAAGGAAAGGATGAAATATAGATTCAAAATATTCAGAAAGCTGTATATGAATGGCTCTTTCAAAGAGCTTTGAGATGGCTGGCAAAACACTGACCGGTCTATAGTTTCCCTTGTCTAGACAGCTGTTTTTCTTATGAATAGGACAGACTTTGGCTTTCTTTAATGAATCGGGGGAAACTGAATTTACTATGGCCTTATTTATAAGACATGCTAATGGTTTAGCTAGTCTTAATAGCAAGGGTGATATATTATCTACCCCTGTAGCTTTCTTAATATTGATTTTGTTTACATGTTCAATGATGAAAGATTCATTTACCGGTTTAAAGGATAGTGGTTGTGAGTCCTTATCTTTCATGATAGTGTCAATTTGTCAAACACTTGAATGTTTTTCATCTATCTGCACATCGTTTGTTCCTATATTCTTTGCCACATTAACGAAATAGTTGTTAAAAATATCACATACAACACCTTGATCGTTGACCAAACTGTCATTTTCACATATGATAGCATTTCTGATGGTATTATTACCCTTATTTGTCAAAAAACGGTTTGATTGTAGGCCAGAAATCTTTCGACTTTGGCCCCCTTTCACATCTCTCTGTAAAATATTTATTTAGAGACTGTTTTTTAACTTTTGTGACGTAGTTTCTTTGAGTTGCATATGCTTTCCAATTTTTGTCTGTATTATATTTTTGAAATTTGTGAAATAGCATCTTTTTCCTATAAACAGCCCTCTTCAGAGTTTTATTCATGAAAGGAACTTGTTTAGGTAAAACTTTCCTCTCCTTGAAAGGAGCATGTTTTTCGATCGTCTCTAAGAATTTGTTTTCAAAATTTTGGTATGCCATATTGACATCTTCCACATCAATAGCATTAATGAAATCTATATTACTTAACTCTTCTAAATGGTTTTGTACATCGAAATTTTTAAAACGTCTACACAATTTGGTTTGTTTGGTTGCCAAAGGAGTGTCGCACTTCAATTGGGCAGCAATACAATTGTGGACATCACTAAAACCACTGCTAAAATTTAAAACTTTATGTACACAGATGACATATTTGTGATAATAAGATCTAAAAGACTTGGTTTTCCATAGCTGGTGAAACATGTTGGTTTCTTGATGTGATTTCTAAGATCAAAAACATCACATATCCCCTGCATGACGGAACACTGAGAATCATCTAACATATCATAGTTGAAATCACCTAAGAACATAAAATTGTCATAAGCTGCTGATATTTAGTCGGCATACATATTGAAATCAGAAGTGAACAGAGAGTCGAACATACTGGGCGGCTTACATACGCCTGAAATGAACCACTTTTGATTGTCAACACATAATTCAATACCTATGGCCTCGATTGACTTGAATTCGAATTGCCTCTTCCTGTTACCTGGTAGATCAGATCTTAGATATGCCACTATTCCCCTTCCATGTGCGTTTCGATCCCTTCTCCATAGGATATAATTGTCCACCTGGAACTGGGCGTCCACAAAAGTCTCATCAAGTTTTGTTTCTGACAAAAAGAGTATATCAACTATATTTCGAGTTAATAGCTCATGTATGTGCTCGATTTTGCTCCGCAGACTGTTTATATTTAGGTATGCGACTATAAATTTCTTTGGATTAGCTTTCCTAGCTGAAAAAAGTTCAACAAATATATCGTCTTCCTCATTTTCTTGTACTTTCGATTTCCCATTTGGTGTAGCCAAAGGGGAATTACTCTGATTTGTTGATGTGAACTGTACATTTTCGTGCATCCCGTCTCCACTCGGCAGCTGGGAGTAAGTGGTTTCCTCGTCATCGAAAAATGAATCTGTAAAGTTTGGTAGTCGGGATTCACACAGATTGCAGTAGAAGTAGTCGTCAGATTTACCGAGACTCATGTAAGCAGCAAGATCTAAGTTTGTACATTTCAAATGAACCCATAGCTCACAGAAGTCACATTGTATCGCTTTCTGGTTAGACTTTACCGGTTTTCTACATGTACTGCAAGGAAATCTAACTGTCCCTGGATTAGGCGACACATCACCGCAAAGGAGGAGTATGCATTTTAGTAGGACGTGATCAAAGCGACTGTTTGTATGTAACATATTGTATAAATACGACTTCCGGTCACACATCTGATATATAAAATAAGTATTGTTTGTAAACTCCGGCTGATTGTTCACGGTTACCAATTTTCCAGAGGTAGAATATTCCTTTCTCAATACTTTGCCGCTGGTGGTGGCATAAATAAGTTGATAAAACTGCATTAAAAGGATAAAAATTTGGGACAGTTGGAATCCACGTATTCCCGCCATCTTGTCACAACTCACCAAGAAAAATAAATGTTTATTTACAAGATACATAGAGGAAATTGTACCGTGACAGTATGTTTTATTATGTATGTTTTATACCTACATAGTGAGAAGGTACTACACAGGACCTAATGTTATTAAATTTCATCAAATTATGTCAACCAGTAAGGTTATTCAGCAGGTCTGGCGTTCATATAGCCTGTACTTCGCGTTGTGTTTGTTTTATTTTATTTGATAGTGGCGACTTCGAAACGATCCAATTACACTATGATTAGAAACTTCAAAATAAACTAAAATAGAAATGAAAATAAGATTAACAACGAATTTATTACCAGTATGAATATGACAAATACAAACTCCTAAAGCCTAGAATTTAGCCTATAAACTATCAAGAAATTATCCCAACCCAAATGTAATATAATAATCTAGTAAGTAAAAAGGGGGAAAGTATAAGGACAAAACGGACGAACAAGATGTAAGTCCAGTAGAGGAAGTGTAGCTAGCAAGGCCAGCGGTCTCGCTTCCACGAACTGTTCGCTGCATGGCTTTATACAATAGAGAATGTCATTAAAGGGAAAGGCAACCCTAACCACATATTTGCTTTTATGAATTAAGTATTACTTACTGATATCGTAATTGACAGTCTTTTACAACAAAAATTCTTGCTTAACAATTAAATCAATATTAATCTCAGGATTCGAAATTACCTCATGTCCGTAAGTCCGAGACTAGTAAAAAACGTGTCGAACTAGTAAACTCTCTATAGCACTAGTCAATACGGACTAGTGAAAATCCGGAAATTCAATCTTAAATTGGTTAAGATTTTAGCAAGATTTGTCTGAGTCTCTCAGATGTTTGAACTTATGGTTGATTACCTGCATGGTTAAGTGTTTGCGTGACTATGACATCCTGATCATCCGAACACATGGAGTGCCAATCTCTACCCAGAGTTATCGTTCCCGCTATGCTCCACTAATACCTCTATCATATCAAAACGTACTAAAATTAACTTAGCATATCAAACTGTAATCATCATATCTAAGCAAATCAAACACTTGTCTGAATTTTATAAACGAAGAAGCTGGTAAATATGAGACACCTGAGCGAATTAAAAGGTTTTATATAAATATTCATTCATCCAATAATACTAGAATAATCATGGAATTCGTTGTTTTTGTGAACTTACTGTAAGATTTTAAGCTTAACACTAAAACTTGTAAAATCATACTTTATAATGCAATAGGTAGAAGTAAGTTTTGTCAAGAACCTTGACATTCAGACGTTGACAGAGGTGTTGTAGCGCAGCGTAATACGCCCTCTGGTGAGAGATTGATGGAGTGCATTCGAGACCGCCGTTCGAGCATAAATTCCTGCGGATTCCAAACACCAAGTACGAATCACGAGAACGGGTTCAAGGTGCAAGAACTGCAAGTAGTGTGGTCTAAGAACATGCATGTTTGTGCGCACATGTTCTCGTCATTCACGACTCTAACACAGGCGTTTATAACACAATAGCTTGTCTTGGTCAATCAAGTGAATTTTATTGACTTTATTGATAAAATTTCTAACTCCTGTGACTTTAAGAACTGAGCATGAAAACAAAGGGAACGTCAATCTCAAACACACTTATGGACGTTTATAAAAGGATTAACTCGGAGGTTACTGTATGCTTCTGAAGATATTGAATGCAAAATAAAGTAGGGTGGTCTTTTCTTTCTGTAGGTGTCCGAAACTGAATTGCTTGCAACTGTGATGTGTTTTGTTTCATTAAATACTATTGAATAAAATGAAGATCATTTAATGATACATGTATACTGGACGGACTGGTGAAATGCTTTGCGGACTAGTGAACATCAATAGTGACTAGTCCGTATGGACTAGTGCTTGGAAAAGTTAATTTCGAACCCTGAATCTATCATTTATTTTTTATAAAAATTACCCGCCGCTAAGAGAGTGGCCATTGAAGTTTAATTTATGACGTCACACTGTCTATTCCGGTTTATTTCATCAGCATCACTGTAAACATGACAAGTCACCAACAGTTAAGTTTGGATCCGTATAGATTTGAGCCTGTTCTTTTGCAAGAAGAAATTGAGAAAAGAATACGTTCGGTCGAGTCGCAGACAAGGCAGACGGTAAACGTTCTTCATACAAATGTCTTAAACCTTAACTTGTTATTACGCAAATGATGGATCCACAGTTTACGTAGTCTTTTCTTTTCAAATGACTTGGTTGAGTCAAGAATTTCGAGAAGAAAAAAACAACCTTTCTTCACATCTCCCCTTCGCATTAGTATAATTAACTGCTTGCCAGGAAGGCATCAACCTATTTATTCGTAAAATCTTCCACATGCACATCTTTGATGATCTCACAGGTGCTTAGGTTCAGGACCCCCCCCCCCCGAATAAGCTACATGAGTTAATTTAATTAATTTTTTTGTTGAAAATATTTCTAATGCATTCCAATGTCTTGCATACTCATAAAGTCCAAAATACATGTAATTCAAAATAAGCCCTTTTTTTTTTAAAAAAAAAAATACCCTCACTGGTTATTATTAGTTCTGTTATAATAACCAGTAAGGATATTTTTAAGGGCTTATTTTAAATTATTTTGGACTTTATGGGTATGCAAGATGTTGTTGACATGCATTAGAAATATTTTCAAGCAAAAATAATTAAATCAACTCATGTAGCTTATTCGGAGGGAAGGGGGGGTCCTGAACCCAAGCACCTGTGGATGATCTTAGAATCTCATCAAAACCAGAACAGACGGTGTGACGTCAAAATTATTGATTTTTGTGGTCTTGACTACAAAAGAGTTACACATCATGGCAGCCTCTAGAGCGCGGGATTTTCAATTTTTTGACGTTTTCAAATTAGTACTGAGGCTTGTTTAGGCCATATATCAACAGAATAGTATGACAAATCTTTATCATATGATTAATCCTATCATTTATCATGTAAAAAGTTTTGGGTTGCCTTTCCATTTAAAGTTATTGACTGAAAGATAAAGTGGACGTGGTCAAATACAACGGATGAATAATTTACATTAGGATCGAAATTCAGAAATAAAAGTAAAAGTAAAACCCAAACCACCACAGATAAAACACTTTAAAAACTCTGTATGTTTATCTCAAAAATCTATTATGAGTTAGTCTGTCCTCTTTGACATATTTTGTAAATACTTTTTCACTACATGAATACTATATATTTGTACATACTCTGACCTTATTCTTACTCAAATGTATATTTATTTATGTATATCTAATGCACCTCATGTATCATATATAATGTGGTTTGAGTGAATAAATGAACTTGAACTTCAAATTTATTCTGGTTTTTATTTTAACACACAACACCACATTTTTTGTATAAAGTGACTTTAGAAATATTTCCCTCTCCGTTCAAACTCTCCGGGGGTCCACGTCGTATAATAGTTTTAATGATTTATTGACCTCTGGTCAATCTACAAGTATATTGAACAAACAATAGGATTTACAGCCAAGAACTGCTGCTACTCAATTGTGACCTGGAGTGGTATTTTCATATCCGAGTCGTAGTTCGTATATCGGACGAAATTCTTCACAGAAAGCAATTAGAACTTCAATATGGTGTCTCCTGTCTATAAATATGAAAAGGAAAAGCTGTGACCTTTTCTTCTACATGTACCTTTCAAAGCATGAAGAGTTTTTTTAATGCAGCTGAACTAGTTTAAAAAGTTATCAACATTCCTTAAACTATATGCATGGATACAGTTGCTTCTAAAGATTTTTTCCTGTCTTTACATATCGAAATTAAAAATAAAAGACCAACAGAAAAGTAAAACGTTAGATTATCGTGAAAGTGATAACGTTTTACTTCCGTGTGCCTTTTATTTTTTAATTTCTTTATATAGATAAATAAACAATGCTATTTTCTAAAATACGATATTCATCAATACCTTAGCTGGTCTGAGTATACTGATATATTGCATGCAGTTCTGACAAAAAATTGGCCTCTTGAAAAATTTAAACTTTAAAATAGGTTGGGCAAATCTTTCAAAATTTTATTACCTTTCATTTATTAGACCTACACATGAATATGCTTTGAAAAACTGTTTGGGATGGCTGCTCTATACAAGAGGCTGAAAAAGTACAACTACATGTATCTGCAGAGCCCTAGAGTCGTTATTGGTCTTCCCATTTTTGCATCCAAAGAATCATTGTAAGTACTTCGATCTGACTGGGAGACTTTGAAAACTGGGCGTTATGCTGCAAAAATGACAACGGTGTTCGAAATTAACATTGGAATGAAACGTACCTATAAATATTTATGTGATATCGTCCCCAAAAAGTATAAAAATGTATCTAAGTACAGCACCCGAAAGAAAGGTCAATCATTTCACTTAACTTCTTTCACAAAACATAACTTCTAATGTAAAACTAATACGGTACCAATTTTGATGCACCAGATGCGCATTTCGACAAATAATATCTCTTCACTGATGCTCGAGCCGAAATTTTGGAAATGGTTCTAATCCGCAGCCGTATAGTTTTCATTATTAAAGATATGCTAATATACACACTAAACGAAGATACAAGGTGAAGATAACGAACAGTGATCAATCTCATAACTCCTATAAGCAATACAAAAATAGATAGTTGGGCAAACACGGACCCCTGGACACACCAGAGGTGGGATCAGGTGCCTAGGAGGAGTAAGCATCCCCTGTACAACTGTCTCCTCAACCATCATTTACACATTCGTAACATTATCAGGTAGCTCGTGAAACTTATCAAATTTAATGGTTCTAAGAAGAAAATTCGTATTGATTTTCAATTAATATAGGTTAAGCGTACATCTAGATGAGCAGTTCATCATGCTCGCTGTGAGAAAGAAAAGCAGATATACGAAAGCGTAGATACCAAGTCTTTAGAGGTGTACCGCCTTGCAAATCAGATGTGAAGGGAGAATGTTGATGTTGTGGGCGACAAACCAGTAAAAATGGCGCAGATGAGATGTCATTGAACCAAGAAGCAAAGGAGAAAGCTTGGCTAGAAAATTATGAAAGGGTGCTTAATGTGGAATTTGACTGGGACCCTGAACACCTAACCGATGAACCACCACTGGAAGGGCCACCTGTCCCAATCACAATTGATATGGTGAAAAAGGCCATCTCCAAGACGAAGTCGGGTAAAGCAGCTGGACCATCAGGAATAGCAGTGGAGATGATCAGAGCCGCAGGTGACACAGGTGTCTCCATGATCCGTGACCTTGCATCTTCAATCGTCCGGGGGGGGCGGGGGGCAAGGTCCCCACTAACTGGGAGCAGAGTTTTATTGTCTGTCTCTACAAGGGCAAGGGTGATGCTCTGGACAGGAGCAACTACCGGGGACTCAAACGGACAGAACAAGTCATGAAAGTCCTGGAGAGGATGTGGACAGCCTCATTAGGCAGTTGGTGACAATCGATGACTCCCAGTTTGGCATCGTCCCTGGCAGAGGTACAACTGACGCAATATTTATTGTTCGGCAGCTGCAAGAAAAATATCTTACAGTAAACAAACGGTTCTGTATGGGGTTCGTGAACCTTGAGAAAGCATTTGACCGTGTTCCTCAGAAGATGATCTGGTGGGCATTGCGAAAACTCAGCGTGGAAGCGTGGATTGTGCGTCTGGTGCAGGAGATGTATGTCAATGCTCGTAGCTGTGTTCGCAGGTGATAGCTACAGTAAGGAGTTTGCTATAAAGGTCGGAGTCCATCAGGGGTCATTACGCAGCCCTCTGCTTTTCATCATCGTACTCGAGGCTCTTTCATGCGAATTTCGCACTGGTGCTCCCTGGGAGGATCTGTATGCAGATGACCTGGTTATTGGATGAATGTGTCAAGAGGCTCCTGACTTAGAAAGAAGCTATGGAAAGGAAAGGACTGAGAGTGAATGCGGGGAAAACCAAGATCATGATCTGCGGCACAGGTCTTGGCCTACATGTACTTCAGGACTCGGACAGCTTCCCATGTGTTGTCTGCCGTACAGGTGTAGAATAAAACAGTAAAAGATGCGTATGTATGCCCTAATTTAGAGATCAAGCGTAGTACGAAATTTATTTTCGGCAATTTTTTCAGTTTTTACGATTTTCCCCCAATGTAATTAGTAATATGCTTGGAGAAGTTCGAGATGAAAAAAAAGCTTTAAAATTTTTGGAAAGTGAATATAGTCACAGGATAAAAAGTCGCATTTAGTTTATGTAAGTAGGACACCATGCCACAGGACAGTCTGTACGAAAATATCAAAATTTAAAAGAAATATGATCCTGTCAATATAAAGGTTAAACTACATGTACAATGTATGTTGTATATAGTTTTGAAAAATTTCAAAGGTCTAGCTGACCACAAATTTCTTATGTGGTCAGGTTAATCTAAGAATGCTGTTGTGTATGTTTTGATATTAAACTACATGTATTTCCATCAAAGTCCCAAGATAACTCAGCAATGAAATTGTTAAAACAACAAGGTGGTTGTATAAGGCTTCCTTGTACACTAGGGCACGTGAGGTGATAATTACGAGAGGTAATGAGGAGACCTATGACAGAGCGGGTTTCAGTGTTCCTAGAAGTACGAAGATCAGCAATGGGTTTTTTTTTTCGCACAGAAACCTACAGCAATTTTTTTATATTCAGCTTGCTTTAAAAACACACACACACACACACACACACACAAATAACTGATTTATATTCCATAATGAAAGGTGAGGATGACGAACAGTGATCAATCTCATAACTCCTATAAGCAATACAAAAAAGATAGTTGGGCAAATACGGACCCCTGGATACACCAGAGGTGGGATCAGGTGTCTAGGAGGAGTAAACATCCCCTGTCGACCGATCACACCCGCTGATCAGGTAAACGGATGTTATCCGTAGTCAAAATCAGTGTGCCAAGAACGGCCTAACAATTGGTATGAAATGTCTACTTTCAATAAAATATCTAAGTATGAAGCAGAAGAGAACGACTCTGTTGTGTCTTTTATTTCGAGCTCGCAGGTATCAAGCCCTAGAACTTCATTCCATGAGATGGGTACACTTCGAATGTGCGAAATTGGTGGTGAGGAATTCAAGACCAATTCTGAATTTCGTAGGCATGTAAAAAGGAAACATCAATCAGAGATATTGTCTTCGTTTGTGACCAGTGCAACACACGCTTTTACACATTATAAAAGAAACATGAAGTGAAAAAAATTACATTGTTTTCTGAATACACGATTTATATATCCGTTTATGTACATTATGAAACGATTATTTTTACGGTATCTTTGTTTTACAGAGATACTACTTATCTTTTGCATTGCATTTTACACATGTTGATTTGTTAATTCATTGAACCAGAAGTGTTCTTAATTTTTACTTGTTATTAAATATATTTCAATGTTATTGCGTTTGTATTGAACTGATAACAACTAGTGAAAACTTTGTATTGAAGAGTAACCTCTCATCTGAGCAGCAAATATTGAAGAAGAAAAAACATCATGGACAAATCTGCTTTTCATTTAGGTTCATATTTCAGCTACAGGAGTGATATTGAGAATTTCTGAGAAAATATCCTTTTTATTTTCTTTCATCAGTATATGCACTCTAAGGTTGAATTCAATGTAATTACAAGAAACGAAAGGTTTTTAAATACAAAAATACTGATATTTACTACATTCCAACAAACACTTTTACCTTAAGTAATTATCCTTGTAAGTGAGTTGGCCTCGATATCTTGCACGACATATGCACTCAAGATTATTAGAATTAAAATGATAGGGAAATTTTTCAAAAGATAATAAATCCCGCTTTAACAATCAAAACTGGTTCCAGCAGACGCATACATATGAAAGGAACAAGTGCATGTGGACAGATGATTAAGTATTGAAAACATGAACATCTCAACATCTTATAGTCTTTATTGTCATTGAACAGCTTTGTGAAATGTAAACCATCATGCCTGAAGAGATTATTATACGTCAAACCATGCTCAGTTTTAATAATTCCATGCAGATATCACAAATGTTAAGTGGTTGGGAATCGAACATGGTCTACATGTGTATATACAATATAAATGTATTTGCTTCTGAAAAATGAAGACTTTTCAACATGTTGATCTTCGAGAACAAGGCTCCTTCTAACGTGTGGCAGAACTTTAGATTCATGTGTGCGGTGAAATTCTCAAACACTTAAAGATTTTCGAGCTGGCTCTTCCGGCTTACTGATAGTTCCTTGCTCCACGTGCTCTTTTAGGTTTGTCAAAACCATGGTTTTAGTAGGAGACATAAAATAGAACACACTTCATTCACTTGGAACTTTTAAGCTTAAGGAAGTCCGCTCCTGACTGGATCTGTAAGAAAAAAAATGCATGTATTTAAGAAAGGGTCCAATCCTGAACCAAAATCGAGGTCCAATCCGGCACGTTTATCGTGGAAACGACCACAGTCCAATCCTGCACATTAGCAAATGTTCAAGTCAAGATATCTATCTAACCAAGGCAATTTAAGGGACAAATCGCATACACTGGTTCAAGTTTTCATCAAAAGGTATGTGCAGAGTCTATTTTACCGAAAGTATCTTTCTTAAAATGCATGAAAACATGATTAGAAACATCTTCGCCCGCTTCGAATTCTATCGAGGCAACATCGTCAACTTCGATCAATGAATTTAGAGTTGTACGTGTACATGAGTAAGAATTCCAACAACCAATCAACTTAATGATGCCTCCCTGGCCAGGCAGTGTTTTAAATTCATAAATTCATCGTCTAATAAGTCGGTAAAATGAAGAGTTTTAAGAGCCTACCTTTGTTTGGAAATGCCGTCTGCCATTTTGTTTTGTCCAATCCTGCACACGATCATGACAGTGAGATAGAGACCAACAGTAGTTCATGCAGTGACTTAAGCGTTCTTTCATCGGATTCAGAAATTTCGAATTAGAGACACAACCATATCTTTTTGAGTCGAAGGATGACCTAGACCACAATCAAAATAACATTTATGCTGTCTTCAACAGCTTGCTAGCTAAGACAGTGAAAAGATCCACCATTATTACGTATGAGCATGGCGAATGCACGATTGTTCAACCAGACTCAGTGAGCGAGCGAGATAAATAACTGAAATAAGGGGTATCTATAAATAAACTAGCATACTAAAAAGAAATTGACCGTGAAGTTGCTCACCTTAAAATTTACCACAATAGCTTAATATACTGCATGAGACTTATATATTCACCCACACAACTTTACATATGGTAATAGACCCCGATTTGACATAAAATTTGTATGCAGCAGACAAAACATCAGCAGCATCTTCAAAAGTGCAAATAATTTTTGTATATATAAGGCACATTCTAACTCCATATCCCACTTTCATTTTCTAGAAATACAGCGTCCTCGAAGTTATGTACTGCTCGGAAAGACCATTGCCAGTTGCCCAAAAGGGAACCAACCCGGAAGACCAAATAAATGAATAAATATGAACTTTTAAACAAATGCCGTTTATTTTGTTAATGTTTTATTTATATGAAATGCATTTTGGATATATGTGTTACTGTAAAACGGGTATTTTCAGTGGATCGAAATTTGTGCGATTTGATTTGATCCGTAAATGGTATCAAATTATATTTTGCATTTCCAGTTTCTGCGATTCCATTATATCTAGAGAAAACTAATTATTTTGCAATTGAATATTTTGAGGATTTTGCTTCCCACAAAAATTGGACAACCGCAGAAAATATACCCGTTATACAGTATCTATGTGGTTTATGTGGGATCCCTGTGTTATAAATGTGTGATTAATGAATGTTCATGTGGAATACATGTTGCATGTTGTATCAATGTGTTATTTATTGCACGTCGGGTTAAACTATTATTTATATGGACTGTATATGGTGTATATATCTATTATGGAATACATGATGGATGCACATAAAATTAGGCAGAAAATCACTATGGTGTTACGGTCTTGTTTTATGAATTATATCCTTCAAGAGTTGTGTCATTGTAATCTGAAAATGTATCAATAACCTACACTGTATAGAGAAGATATGATTAAGACATATTCAAAATTGCGCACATGCAATATAACCCAGAAGTTGAACTCTCTGATGAATAACTTTTACTAATGTTCATATTTTATTGATGCAATTTAGATTAATGAAAATGTTGGTGTTTGGATAATCATGAGGCTTTTTTTTTTTCCTCCAAAATTCTAAGAGTTGGGGAATGCATGAAATTAAATCCCTGCTTACAAATGAAAGTTAATATATATAAGATCCAAATTATATAGGCATGATGCATCATAAAATACTAAATCATGACATCATTATCATTATAACAAGAGAGAAAAAAAATTTTAAATGTTGTATTGTCATGATTAGATACAAGGATATTATCATTATTGCACTAGTTGTTGTTTGTGATTTCAAAATATGACAATTTTTTACGGCATTATATAATTTATCAAATGTAGCCAAATCCAATTTGTAACTCGTAACCAGACAACAGAGACCAATCAGTCCGAGGGCTAAATATATTGTATTAAAACTATGCCATAGAACCCCTGGAATGAAATTAATTTATAGAAATTTATGTCAAATATGACAATGAATATCACAATTACCTAAGATTTGTCATATTCAAATAATGCAGGAATATTTCTTTATAGATAATACAACGTTTCCATGAGAATGGGAGAACTCCGAGGAAACACAAGATCTTCACCGATTAATTTGCATACCACCATCTGGTGTATTTTCGCAAATTATAACTACTTACAAGCCCAAGAGAAAGTTATTTGTATTACATGTACATATTGTCCTGAAATCATTATTCAAACTATATATAAAAAAAAAAAAGACTTCATTTCACTAAACCCTGATATTAAAATCATTTCCCATATATTTGACCATACTATCAAACCAATATTATCATATTCTTCGAAAATCTGGGGTTATTTCAATCCTTTTTCCACAAAATCTACTAACTCTGGTGGTACCATAGACAAAATTTAATCAAACCAACTTTGTGATAAATAACATCTCAAATTTTGCAAATACTTGGTGTACATAAATCTGCAGCAAACTTTGCTGTACTGTCGGAGTTGGGAAGATTCCCCCTTCACTTTGACATATTAAAAAGTATGTTAAGTTACTGGTACAGACTTCAAAATCTTGGTCAGTCATTTTCGCTATTGTTTGAGATGCATATCGAGAATCAAAATTACTTTTTGAACAAAACAATTCATCATGATTTGGTTCTATAAACTGTTTCATAACCAATATTAATGGGGTTAAAGATTTGCCCTTTATAGGGGCATACCAGTTTAAAAAGGCTCTTAAAGATTGTTTATTCATATATTACATCAAAGAATGGCATTCACACCTTAGATTAAATTCAGATAAAAAACTAAGTTGCTTTTCCACTTTTAAACAAAACATTGGTTTTGAAAATTATTTGAGATCAATTAAAAATTTTGAGCAAAGGAGAAGTCTAACACGTTTCCGTATATCAGCTCATAGACTAAACATTGAAAGGGGACGTTACCAAAAAATCTCTCGACACGAGAGATTTTGTCTAAGATGCAACAACAATTCAGTGGATGACGAAAAACATTTTTTATTCTCATGTAGTCATTTATCAGAAGAAAGGGTTATTTTATTCCAAATGATAGACAAATCATGTAAGAATTTTGTAAAGATGGACAGTGATCAAAAGCTTTTCTGGCTAATGACCAATGACGATGAAAATATCCTCATCCAAATTAGTAAGATGATTTTATACAGTGGAATATAATACTACAACTGTTACATTTCATTGCATTATGCACAGTTTCTTTCTTCTTCATATTTTACACTTGTAAGCTGTATTGGCTACTGGGAGTACAAGACCAACAGTCTGGTACAACAATTTACTACCAGACTGTTAACAGGCACTCATGTTTTGTTTTGTTTTATTCTCTCATATAATGCTATTATTCTCTTTTATATAAGTATTCTAACCTTCCTGCTTTAGACATAAAACATTTAGAACAACTGGATCCTGCGTGTAAATATGTAATATACTTACATGCTGTATTCAGTAAGATGATTTTGAACAGTGAAATATGATACTACAAGTACATATCTTTGCTTTGTACACATTTCCTTTGCTTTACACTTGTAAGCTGTCTTGGTTACTGGGAGTACAAGACCAACAGTCTGGTACCATAAATTTACTACCAGACTGTTAACAGGCACTGTCCCTTGGTGCCCCCTGTAATCAAGTCAACAATTCATACCTTCTTTAACATTTTGTATAATTGTTTTAATTTATATAATTATTCTATTCTAACCTCCCTGTATTAGCATAAAACATTCAGAACAACTGGATCCTGCATGTACATGTGTTTTATACTTGTATACTGTACTTACTAAACGATAATCATACTGATTTGATTACAATTTTATATGTATTCACACAACACTATCATTATCCGCTGTCTCAGAAACTGATCAATGTGTAAAACAATTAGGTTATTTTATTGTATATATCATGTTGTGAATTTAAATATTGTCTGCAATCAGTATTTCATATACAATTATAGATATGTGAAGTGCAAAAGTGTGAACTCCGTCAGTATTAGTACTTCTGAATGATTGTTATTTATTTCCATCATTATAATTAATTGCTTGTTAACCTGTACACGCCCCCCGCGGGCCCTTGATTGGTGAATAAACAATAAACATATTGTCGAGGTGTGATTGACAATTATGAGCAGCAATTTCAGTCATTCAAATTGCTGATATTTAGCCGAGTACCGGTGTTATTTTTAAAAAAAAAAAAAAAAAAAAAAAAAACCTTCGTAGCACTGGAAAAAATTAAAACTGACAATCATTCCTAAATAAATTTGAGGACAGATCACTTACAAGTACGTCAAAAAAAATGGCATAATCATGTTATTTGATTCGCACATCTTTCATATACTGTTTATTCCGTCATTTTATAGTAATTCAACGGAATAAACCAAATTTAAAGGGCAAATAACTCTTACACTTTCTCGCGAATCAAATAACATGATAATGCCAAAAAAATCTAGAATATTGCACACATATTGTTCAGTATACACATTACATCGTATTCTTGTATTCATAAAACAAGTGCCGAATTAACCAAGTGCCGAATTCACCAGGGACCGAGTTGACTAGAATTTTTCCAACTATCACTTTCGATTTCTTCATCATTCGGAACAGTTCTAATTCTTGTGTTAGGATTGTGTACACGTTGTTGGGAATATGGCTGATGTAACGAATGTTTTTAAAGCCACAGTAAAGGCTTTGCGATCGAGAAAGAAATTTACTGGAGATGTTCAACATAAATCTCAAACATTTACTAATATTTTACCATCATCAAAGCACAAGGGAGATTTTGAAAGGAAAAGCAAAGAAGTAGTAAGTTCTGACATGACATACACTGTACCTGCATGTACATATGATATGTACGAACTAATCTCACAGAGATTGATAATAATATATGTATGATACACACAGTGCCGACTTTAAATAAAATTTACTTACTTACTTACATATCTGTTAAATGACTACCATCATTTGTTGACACATGTAGTATGAAGAATTAAGGATGTTGGAGAAAAAGAGACAGGAGAGTGGTTTTTACAAATGGCAGCTGTGAAGTTTGGTGGGGTGTATAGATCTTATGTACATCCCCTCCCCCTTCTACCTATATGAATATAGAAGAAAAAAATTATCCAAAATGTGTGATGTCCCCGTCGATCACCATAAGTTATTCTGAATGGTCAGTTTCTACTTTTTGTAAGCTCTTGAGATGATTAAAGCAATACAAGCTGTAACTGACGGTATTTTTTCAACTATCCAATTATGTACTAAATAATACCTATCGGTATAACTAATATAATCCCCAAGATTTGAATTCAACAAAATAAACAAGGGAATATTGTTAGAGAGCACACCTACAATGAGCGTTTTGTATCGACCGCCATTGTGTCGTATACACGGACATGGGAACGAGGATTGCCGAATATAATCGGGTCGCTGAGGTCGAGGTTATATACAAAGACGGAAGCTGACGTGAGTAATTACATGTGTCGTTTGTTTTAAAATATTACGTTTCATGAATGACAAGAAATGTAAGAAAATAATGACAACGCAAATGTGCTATTCAAATAAAATTTTCATAGTGAATTTTCTATAAAACTGGCACGTTAAATTGTTTACAAATCTGACACGTGCTCAGTGCCTCTCTTTCGCTTTTTTCCGAACTGGTGACCTTCGAGGTCAATGCACATCGGAGATTACGGGCAGGAATTACCGACAGGATGACAATGATTCATGAATCTATATTTTCTGCTGATTTGATGGGTTTGTTGCTTCAGATTCACTCTGATTCTATAAAGTTATATGTATTCAATCACAAATATATTAAATATTTGTTCTTTCATTTTTCAATTTATTTGCCGTCAGTTACAGCTTGTATTGCTTTAATACAGGCTGTCCAGCGGCCCTAAAATTCCTAAAAATTCCTAATTTTTTTCAGTTTTGCTAAAATTCCTAAAAAAAAATGTAAAATTCAAGGGGAAATCCTAAAAAAAGCCCTTATTTTTCATGTCAATTCCTACTTTTTTATCAGTCTTGAAAAATCAAAATGCATTCATACAAAATGTGTGTTATTAACGTAGATTGCAGTTCTTATTCAGATAATGCTGATGCAGTGAAAGGCAGTTGACCTGTGGATCCATGTGTCAAGCTTGTTTATTGGTTGTGACTTTGTGATAAAGAGTTGAGATTTTAGGTTATAGCCAATAATAGCTGAGACCATGGAAAACTGGAATACGCCCTTCCTGTACTTACATCTTATTTGTGTGTCATGTGAGTTTCTTTATTGTCAAATTTGACAAGGTAAGTCCTTTTAAATAATTAAAACTTCCGCAATTTGGTTAAAAATTCCTAATTTTAGCCCTAATTTTTTAAAATTTTACCCCTAAAATTTGCCCTTATTTTTTGTCCAAGGGTGCTGGACAGCCTGTTAATAGTATCTCACAAGTGGTCATCTCAAAGGCTTACAAAAAGTAGAAACTGACTATTCAGAATGATTTGTGGAAGTGATCAGCAGGGAAATCAGATATTTTGGATAAATTATTGGTTCTATGTTTATTTTTTATTCATTTGATGGAATGGGGGGGTGGGGGTATAAATATGTACATTAAATCTATGTACACACCATCCACCCTTCAGGTGCCTGTGGTTTTTACAGGCATTCAGAAACTATACAGGGTTTGTGAGGAGGGACTTGTCACATTTTATTCTCTATTGAGATCTTCATTTTTGATTGAGAGATAATGAACCGTCAAAATTCCCAATAGCAATTATTCACATACTAGCATGTTTTTTATATGGACAGAATCATATACCATAACACTACAAGGAAAGGCACTCAACCAACACCCACTTCTTGATTCTGCACATATATTTCACCCTTTGACTTTTAACAATTTCAGACAATTTTTCAATTGTAAATGGGATGAAAGGCAGATCAAACTCAACTTTTATTCCAGTTGTACAGAGTAATTTATGGATTATATCTAGACAATGGTACCCTTTTACTTGCTACAAGATGGGTGAATTTGTGTTTAAAAAAGAAGTAATATCAAACATTGTTGGATAACATGGAAGATTCTGAAATCAAGCTTGAGTATCTAATGATGCAGTATATAATCTCGGTTGAGATATGACTCAGCTGGATATTTGGACTGAATCCTCGGTGAAGGCGTCAGTCCAAATATTCAGCCGAAATTACAGTATTTAGTGTTGTCCAAATTTGATGAAGGATTTATAACATGCATGTCATTGATTGATATCAACACCTGATTATGTAATTTAAATGATTTTATCTCCTTTAGGTCAGTAGTATTTCAAAGTTGAAAGATTTCTTGATGGAACACAGGAAAGCTTATGTCAGCACTGGCAGGTAATGTTTAATAACTAGGTTAATTTATGTCAGCACTGGCAGGTAATGTTTAATAACTAGGTTAATTCATGCTAGGTACTAAGTCATGTAGTACCGGTATGTTGGCAGCAGTAAATATATATTTATGTAACTAAAAAGATGAATCATAAGTATGATATGCATGCATATGAATGTTTAAAAATAATTTGAATGCAATAAATTTGATGAATATTCATTATATCACCTGAGCCTAATGTTAAAATTGAATGAGCTTTTCTGATTAAAAGTTTGTTAATCTAGACTAATGTCTGTCGATTTAAAATTTCTTCAATCGGATAATGAAAATTAAATCTTTCAATTGGATTCTCTTTTGATGTTTTTGAATCCTCTCTCATAACCACTGAATCAATTTCATCCAAACTTGGCACATGACATCCTTAGGTACAAGGGATTTGTATTCATTCAAATGAAGGGTTTTTGCTTTGCAAAAAATCATACACATTCTGTGAAAGTGTCCATATGTTATAAATCTATGCAAAAAATGGGGGGGTGGAGCTTGGCTTTGGGTTTAATACAATATCCACTGTTTAATATGTATTTATATATACATGTAAATGTATTTTCAATTAGTGTGTGTACAAGGTCTATCAAACTTACACCCGTTAGAGCCACAATGTAAGAGCCACAATGTAAGAGCCACAGTGTAAGAGCTGTGCATTTGAGCATTGAGGCCTATTGTCATGCAAAAAACAGAATTGTAGTTTTTGTTTTACACATGTCCAAATAATTGTAGCCACCTTAGTGCAGAAACATCCAGCATGACGGATACAGAACGAGACCAGATTGATGAAGAGGCTGAGAAAGTGATACACATGTGCCAGGAATCAGTAGCTCTCATCAAGAGTAAGTCGTAGCTTTGTCTCGGACTAGATTGACGCCCAGTCATGGAATAAAATGTGTCATGTGATTGCCATCTAAATGTCTTATGTAACGATTAGAAAAATTTAGATGGCAACATGACATCTGAACCATCTTTTTAATTTTTTGATGTTTACTTTATTATTGCCTAAAAATAGGTTATGATTTAGATGGTTTAAAACATTTAAAACAAAATCGATGAACTTGTTGAACGTAGCATTTACCATCACTTGTTAACTGTTAAAACTTTAAATGAAACTAAATTTGTCAATTTTGTTAATCATTATATGAATTTCATAAAATTGTAAACTATGTATCTTCTGATCGTGGACAAAAGAAAACACTTGTTTTAGGTTTGTTTCTGACAGTCTACAGAAAAATGTCGGGTTCCTTAAGTCCATAAAAAGCTCAGCTTCGCGTCACCTTCTATGGACTTAAAAACCTGACAATTTTCTGTAGACAGTCTGTAGCAAACCTAATACATGTAAGTAAAATTAATCTAAAAGGGATTTGACTCTCTGTTTTAATATGAAGAGTTGTTTCCCTTCTCATGTATTAGTGATCACATGTACTCCACTTCAAAGTGTGGATTATTTCCCCTGACTGTAGCTGGAATGACTGTGGTCATGTTATTACTTTTAAATGCTACTTTTAACGAATTTTGTTCCACACTACTAACTTTAGTAAGTTTATAACAAGAACAGGTTTATTTTTACAAAATACACATTCAGTTGCATACACAGAGAAATGTGAATGCCCCATTTGAATTTTGATTCACTATGTATATATAGAATAAATAGTTTTAATGTCTAATTTGTATTATTTTGATCAGTTTCAGGACTATTTGTTGGTGATGAAATGTTTTTTATCTTTAACAGACTTAAATGCCAGAGTTCAACCTCAGGTTAAGGAGCACCGGTCATCAGTCATCAGACTTGTAGAAGATTACCTTAAAGGTATTCCTATATGTGTACTTGGGGTCTTACTAAACAGAGTACTCTAGAGTACGTTAGAGTACTATAGAGTACGCTAGTAAAATTTCATAATTTAATGCAATTTAATTGTTTATTTGTATGTATACCACTTAAATGAACATGATTATAAAATAATATTGCAAAATTTATCAAAAGTATTTGCTTTTTAGCGATATTTTGACCAGAAAACAAATGTTACATTAAAGTTATTGACGATTTATGGCATCACGATCCCGATTATTACTATTTTGTTTGGAGAAAGAATTAAGTGATGTGACATATTGCATCAGTAATTAATTTTACGTATGATTGATAGTTATTTAGAATTGAATAATTGTTGACCTTTACTGTGGATTTACAGTAAGTGTGAACGAGACATATCGGCAAGTACATGACGTGCTTCAGATAGTTCATTTGGAAAGTCCCCGAGTGATTTTAAAGAGCGCTTTTGATAGGTCGGTTAAATTATAGGTAGGCGGTCCCAAGTATTTGGCATTATATTATCTCGTGCTTAACAAGTGTAAGTTTCACTATTTGATTTCAGTGTAAATTGCACTGTACGTAGCGTGAGATTCAATATCGGTTTTGATTTGACAACGGAGATTTGAGATTACGTTAATAAAATGTCTTGTAAAGTTTATCTTATATATACTAGATATCTGCATGTATAAGAGTGATGGGATATCTTATAAAGAAAAAAAATATAAGATGTCTTACAAAAGATACAAGATATCTCGTAAACTTTAGAAGATATAACTTTTATCAGATACCTTATAAATTTTATCTTTTAAACAGGAATAACCGTGTTATACTTATAATCCATCGCAGTATCAATAGGTATGGGAGGGGGAATACAGGGTGAAAAAGGCGAGCCCCGATATGTAAAGAAAAGGCAGGATAGCAATATCCCAGAATTCAAACAGTGCTGAATATTGAAAAGAAAAGAAAAAGACTGGATCGAAAATGCTGCGGGAAAAGGCAGGATCCGCAGTTGCCTCTATATCCCAATAAAAATTGAAAGGTTACTCCCTTAAATTCCTGTAGATACTTGTCAGTTTTAAGTGATCAGAAATTTCAGTACATGTTTCTATAGGCGATTTTGTCCGTTTAAGAACAATGCTTTTGTTTTGTTGTCTCTTTCACATTCGCAGTTTCCATATCGTTATTTTAAAATAAATCTCTCGGAGGATATTTTCGAAATCTTACAAAGCATTGGAAAAGATCATGTCGGAAAAATTTCTAAATTCAAATAGTTAGGGGGAAGAGGGGGTAAAAACTCGTAAGTTTCTGTCATCCGACATCGATTACACGTTAGTGGGAAAAAAAGACAACTGACTTTAAAACCACATAATAATACATTTTAATAAACGTTTAATAGTTTCAATGTACACTTTCATTTGTTTTACTTGTTAATCGATTAGTTTCAACATACTTCATATTTAGTTTTGTATTGGGGGGGGGGGGGGTGTCTTGGTGAGAACTATGCGAACTCAGTTTTCTCTAACATTGAACATTTGATCTCGCCCCTAAAATAATTTGTCAGATTAAGTAATAAGATCAATAGATATTCTACTTCGAGAAAACATCTATTTTCAACACATGGCATGCTTTGATGTCTTTTACTGTTATATATACCCACATTTTCGTAAGAAATTCGGAAGTAACCATCGCTAGATACTGTTAATTGAATGAACAACGGCAAGTTCTGTGAATTCTAGCAAAAACTAAATTCCCCAAACCACCCCTCTCCTGTACATGTAACACATTATTAAAGAAATTCAGCATTTCGTTAGCATTCTATAACGTCATAATAAACCACAGCAAAGGTCGATTGTTAATGTTGCGATACTGGCGTACCTTTGAACCTATATCACTGGTCCACCCCTAACTGTATGTCCATAGGAGTTTGAAATTTTATCAATAAAGTTAATAAAATGTACTTGATTGACCAAGCCTTGAGCTATGGTCAATCAAGTACATTTTATTAACTTTATTGATAAAATTTCAAGTTCCTATGATATGTCCATGATTGCGATTACCCGTTGTACGAACGCGACACTCGCTTCGTCAATATATATATATATATATATATATAAAAGTCTCTTTTTTGGAAGTAAAATACAGAAAAAACTCTAAACACTTTGTTGAAATATTTCGACCGTGTTACCGGTCTTCTTCACGAAAACACGACTGAAGAAGACCGGTAACCCGGTCGAAATATTTCAATAAAGCGTTAAGAGTCTCTCTCTCTCTCTCTCTCTCTCTCTCTATATATATATATATATATATATATATATATATATAACTGACTCGGCCTAAATTGCAATAAAATCAGTAGCAAAGAAATTTTCAACACTTCGTTCGTGTTCAGACCACAGGGGCTCGTCACGAATTGACCCTCTCTATTCTATATTTACATTTATTTGTAAATATAGAATAGACGATGTCAAATTTTAAAAAGACAAGTATTTCGTGACGAGTCCCTGTGTTCAGACGAAATATGCTTCTCTTGGATTTTCTTTGCAGTTTCTTGAAAGTCATTTCCCTAAAAATTTCTCGCAGTTCTACAAATTAAAGACACCTTTGGTACATTGTCAGGGGTACAAATATTTCTTCTTAATAAATTTTGTCTGATTTCTCTATTAATATACACTTGATTTCTTTTTAATTTCATACTCGATTATCAAAAGTACATCCGGTGTGAGCATTGCCGGTGTGAGCTTCGTTGGCGACATTTTCAGTGCAAGAGTTCCCATGGTTGACAATTTTATAACGTGGCCTTTGCGACGCCTAATTTCTTACTGATTTTACCATAAAATAAACTCTCGGCATGTAATTTTAAAATCAACGTCATTGTTTTAGTTGGTATTGGTTTTCCCTTTTCGCAGTCTCTTCCATCGTGCTAAAAGATTATGTAATGACACGCCAGTGTAAAGACACGTGTGACCAACTAAAATTATTTTTATTCCCGCCCCTTTAAATATTGGTCCAATCGCAGTGATTGTTCTATCCTTGATGCGTCAACATTGACAGATTTGTTTTGAAACCAATTATCCGAGACCTCGAATGAACTTGAGAAGCTGAGTCGTTCACACTTACTGTAAATTCACAGTAAAAACACATCCAGTGTTGATTTAAAACCACAGTGACAATCACCAAAGAAATCATCTTCATAGATGTAATCATTTCATTTTTATGTTAATCTAAATACCACTGAATGATTTATTTTCATGGAATTCACTGTTCAGTTGACTAAAAAAGACTTTTAATACTTTAAAAGTAAGATTAAGGCATAATCTTTGGAAATTTAGTGTAATGCACTGGTACTTTATATACATGTGTAGTTAAATTTGATTGGGATCAATATGTAAACTGTAATTCAAAATATTTTCTAAATATAATGAAAACAAACACAATATATTCCATATATATATTCATAAGGTTAAAATAAAGTAAGAACACCTACAAACAGCAGTTAAATTGCATTAAATTATGAAATTTTACCAGCGTACTCTAAAGTACTCTAGCATACTCTGTTTAGTAGGACCGTGTGTACTTGTGTGTGTAGATTAGAAACAATTTAGTGTATGTACTTGTGTGCGTGTAGATCAGGAACAATTTAGTGTATGTACTTGTGTGTGTACATCAGGGACAATTTAGTGTATATACTTGTGTGTGTAGATCAGGAACAATTTAGTGTATGTACTTGTGTGTGTAGATTAGAAACAATTTAGTGTATGTACTTGTGTGTGTAGATCAGGAACAATTTAGTGTATGTACTTGTGTGTGTAGATCAGGAACAATTTAGTGTATGTACTTGTGTGCGTGTAGATCAGGAACAATTTAGTGTATGTACTTGTGTGTGTAGATCAGGGACAATTTAGTGTATGTACTTGTGTGTGTAGATCAGGGACAATTTAGTGTATGTACTTGTGTGTGTAGATTAGAAACAATTTAGTGTATGTACTTGTGTGTGTAGATCTTGGACAATTTAGTGTATGTACTTGTGTGTGTAGATCAGGAACAATTTAGTGTATGTACTTGTATGTGTGTAGATCAGAAACAATTTAGTGTATGCACTTGTGTGTGTAGATCAGAAACAATTTAGTGTATGTACTTGTATGTGTGTAGATCAGAAACAATTTAGTGTATGTACTTGTGTGTGTAGATCAGAAACAATTCAGTGTATTAAATTGTGTGTGTAGATCAGGAAAAATTTAGTGTATGTACTTGTGTGTGTAGATCAGAAACAGTTTAGTGTATGTACTTGTGTGTGTGTAGATCAGGAACAATTTAGTATATGTACTTGTGTATGTGTAGACCAGAAGCAGTTTAGTGTATGTACTTGTGTGTGTAGATTAGAAACAATTTAGTGTATTAGTGTATTAAATTGTGTGTCTAGATCAGGAAAAAATTAGTGTATGTACTTGTGTGTGTAGATCAGAAACAGTTTAGTGTATGTACTTGTGTGTGTAGATCAGGAACAATTTAGTGTATGTACTTGTGTGTGTAGATCAGGAACAATTTAGTGTATGTACTTGTGTGTGGAGATCAGGAACAATTTAGTGTATGTACTTGTGTGTGTAGATCAGGGACAATTTAGTGTATGTGCTTGTATGTGTAGATCAGAAACAATTTAGTGTATGTACTTGTGTGTGTAGATCAGAAACAATTTAGTGTATGTACTTGTGTGTGTAGATCTTGGACAATTTAGTGTATGTACTTGTGTGTGTAGATCAGGAACAATTTAGTGTATGTACTTGTGTGTGTAGATTAGAAACAATTTAATGTATGTACTTGTGTGCGTGTAGATCAGGAACAATTTAGTGTATGTACTTGTGAGTGTAGATCAGGGACAATTTAGTGTATGTACTTGTGTGTGTAGATCAGGAACAATTTAGTGTATGTACTTGTGTGTGTAGATCAGAAACAATTTAGTGTATGTACTTGTGTGTGTGTAGATCAGGAACAATTTAGTGTATGTACTTGTGTGTGTAGATCAGGAACAATTTAGTGTATGTACTTGTGTGCGTGTAGATCAGGAACAATTTAGTGTATGTAGTTGTGTGTGTAGATCAGGGACAATTTAGTGTATGTACTTGTGTGTGTAGATCAGGAACAATTTAGTGTATGTACTTGTGTGTGTAGATCAGAAACAATTTAGTGTAATCGTGTGTTAGCACACTTGCAATTTCACAAAATCCACAAGAATATGAAGTCTGCTGAAATAGGTATACATGTACATGCTTGTATATACACTCGAAACAGCTATACTATTCAGCTTTGTGGGGGGAGATAAGTATTTTCTATAATATTTTACTCCAATAGACAATTGAAGTATTTTTAGTAATGAAGATTGGTATGATTGGTAATATAAAAAAAAAGCAAACACCATTTTGATCTTGTCATAAATACTTTTGTGAAACACACCCTAGGAAGTCAACTTCTTTTGGAAACTTTCACACTCCGATAATTTCTCTTACTTGATTAATTTCACTCTTAGACTGTTATAATCACCAATTAACCCTAAAGGGTTTGAAAATCAACTAATGAGATTATTAACTGAAACATCAGAGGGTAAAAAGGTAGCTTTCATTCATTGAAAGGATTGAATCATAAATTGTACTGTGATGTGTGCTGATAAATACATGTAGTGTTTGTGCTTTGTTTTGCTTTGGGGTTTTGTTTTGTTGTTGATGGGGTTTTTTTTTTAGGGGGGGGGGGGGTCTAAAATATGAATATTGAAATTGAAATCATAATACTGTTAGGGCTTTAATTTTACAGGGTTATAATTTCATGATATTTGATTTTCATCATTTTTAGATATTTCATGATGGTTTAAATTACCTCCTGTATCTCGTATAAAATTACCTTTAGATAGAGTTATACCTCAAATACTTTGTTACTTCACAATGGTTTTACTTTTGTGATCTATACTATAATCACATTGCAAAAATAAAACCCATGCAAATATTTCCGCTTTTTAAAGTACATGTATACTCGTACATTATGTTTAATATATGTATTTTGTTTATTTCAGTGGTTTGTAAAATCTATAGTGAACAGAGAGCAGTAAGGGTGAAAAGAGTGGTGGATAGAAAAAGATTGTAAGTCATTGCAGTCTGCAGTACCAGTGTTCATGTAACATTCTTCTTCTTGTACCATTATGTCTTTAAATATCTAATAACTATAAAATAATTGTATTTATATTGCATGTAAATGTTCTGAACTATCAAAATTACAATTTTATGTGATTTGAAAGTTGAAAAAAAAATGTTACAAAATTGCAATGTGACTTTCCTTGATATGAGAAGTAATATGTCCTTGACCCTTGTTTTTGAAGGTCAAAGCTAGAACCTGACAAGTTAGTGAAAGAGAAATGACAGAAAAAGCAGCCCTCTCCCACAGAAAACACTAATAATTCCAGTGAGGAGGATCAATCAAATCAAGGTAGTTCTAACTAGTCACTATTTTATACATGTAAATCTAGGTAGTTCTAACTTGTCACTATTTTATACATGTAAATCTAGGTAGTTCTAACTAGTCACTGATTTATACATGTAAATCTAGGTAGTTCTAACTAGTCACTATTTTATACATGTAAATCTAGGTAGTTCTAACTAGTCACTATTTTATACAGTCATGTAAATCTAGGTAGTTCTAACAAGTCACTATTTTATACAGTCATGTAAATCTAGGTAGTTCTAACTAGTCACTGTTTTATACAGTCATGTAAATCTAGGTAGTTCTAACTAGTCACTATTTTATACATGTAAATCTAGGTAGTTCTAACTAGTCACTATTTTATACATGTAAATCTAGGTAGTTCTAACTAGTCACTGTTTTATACATGTAAATCTAGGTAGTTCTAACTAGTCACTGTTTTATACATGTAAATCTACATTGTAGGTAGTTCTAACTAGTCACTGTTTTATACATGTAAATCTAGGTAGTTCTAACTAGTCACTGTTTTATACAGTCATGTAAATCTAGGTAGTTCTAACTAGTCACTATTTTATACATGTAAATCTAGGAAGTTCTAACTAGTCACTGTGTTATACATGTAAATGTAGGTAGTTCTAACTAGTCACTATTTTATACATGTAAATCTAGGAAGTTCTAACAAGTCACTGTTTTATACATGTAAATCTAGGAAGTTCTAACTAGTCACTGTGTTATACATGTAAATCTAGGTAGTTCTAACTAGTCACTGTTTTATACATGTAAATCTACATTGTAGGTAGTTCTAACTAGTCACTGTTTTATACATGTAAATCTAGGAAGTTCTAACTAGTCACTGTTTTATACAGTCATGAAAATCTAGGTAGTTCTAACTAGTCACTGTTTTATACCTGTAAATCTAGGTAGTTCTAACTAGTCACTGTTTTATACATGTAAATCTAGGAAGTTCTAACTAGTCACTGTTTTATACATGTAAATCTAGGTAGTTCTAACTAGTCACTGTGTTATACATGTAAATCTAGGTAGTTCTAACTAGTCACTGTTTTATACATGTAAATCTAGGTAGTTCTAACTAGTCACTGTTTTATACATGTAAATCTAGGGAGTTCTAACTAGTCACTGTTTTATACATGTAAATCTAGGTAGTTCTAACTAGTCACTGTTTTATACATGTAAATCTAGGTAGTTCTAACAAGTCACTGTTTTATACATGTAAATCTAGGTAGTTCTAACTAGTCACTGTTTTATACAGTCATGTAAATCTAGGTAGTTCTATCAATTCACTGTTTTATACAGTCATGTAAATCTAGGTAGTTCTAACTAGTCACTGTTTTATACATGTAAATCTAGGTAGTTCTAACTAGTCACTGTTTTATACATGTAAATCTAGGTAGTTCAAACTAGTCACTGTTTTATACATGTAAATCTAGGGAGTTCTAACTAGTCACTGTTTTATACATGTAAATCTAGGAAGTTCTAACTAGTCACTGTTTTATACATGTAAATCTAGGTAGTTCTAACTAGTCACTGTTTTATACATGTAAATCTAGGTAGTTCTAACTAGTCACTGTATTATACATGTAAATCTAGGTAATTCTAACTAGTCACTGTTTTATACAGTCATGTAAATCTAGGTAGTTCTAACTAGTCACTATTTTATACATGTAAATCTATGTAGTTCTAACAAGTCACTGTTTTATACATGTAAATCTAGGTAGTTCTAACTAGTCACTGTTTTATACATGTAAATCTAGGTAGTTCTAACTAGTCACTGTTTTATACATGTAAATCTAGGTAGTTCTAACTAGTCACTATTTTATACATGTAAATCTATGTAGTTCTAACAAGTCACTGTTTTATACATGTAAATCTAGGTAGTTCTAACTAGTCACTGTTTTATACATGTAAATCTAGGTAGTTCTAACTAGTCACTGTTTTATACATGTAAATCTAGGTAGTTCTAACTAGTCACTATTTTAAACAGTCATGTAAATCTAGGTAGTTCTAACAAGTCACTGTTTTATACAGTCATGTAAATCTAGGTAGTTCTAACTAGTCACTATTTTATACAGTCATGTAAATCTAGGTAGTTCTAACAAGTCACTGTTTTATACAGTCATGTAAATCTAGGTAGTTCTAACTAGTCACTGTTTTATACCTGTAAATCTAGGTAGTTCTAACTAGTCACTGTTTTATACATGTAAATCTAGGTAGTTCTAACTAGTCACTGTTTTATACATGTAAATCTAGGTAGTTCTAACTAGTCACTGTTTTATACATGTAAATCTAGGTAGTTCTAACTAGTCACTGTTTTATACAGTCATGTAAATCTAGGTAGTTCTAACTAGTCACTGTTTTATACATGTAAATCTAGGAAGTTCTAACTAGTCACTGTTTTATACATGTAAATCTAGGTAGTTCTAACTAGTCACTGTTTTATACATGTAAATCTAGGTAGTTCTAACAAGTCACTGTTTTATACATGTAAATCTAGGTAGTTCTAACTAGTCACTGTTTTATACCTGTAAATCTAGGTAGTTCTAACTAGTCACTGTTTTATAAATGTAAATCTAGGTAGTCCTAACTAGTCACTGTTTTATACATGTAAATCTAGGTAGTTCTAACTAGTCACTGTTTTATAAATGTAAATCTAGGTAGTTCTAACTAGTCACTGTTTTATAAATGTAAATCTAGGTAGTCCTAACTAGTCACTGTTTTATACATGTAAATCTAGGAAGTTCTAACTAGTCACTGTTTTATACATGTAAATCTAGGTAGTTCTAACTAGTCACTGTTTTATACATGTAAATCTAGGTAGTTCTAACAAGTCACTGTTTTATACATGTAAATCTAGGTAGTTCTAACTAGTCACTGTTTTATACATGTAAATCTAGGTAGTTCTAACTAGTCACTGTTTTATACATGTAAATCTAGGTAGTCCTAACTAGTCACTGTTTTATACATGTAAATCTAGGTAGTTCTAACTAGTCACTGTTTTATACATGTAAATCTAGGTAGTTCTAACTAGTCACTGTTTTATACATGTAAATCTAGGTAGTTCTAACTAGTCACTGTTTTATACATGTAAATCTAGGTAGTTCTAACTAGTCACTGTTTTATACAGTCATGTAAATCTAGGTAGTTCTAACTAGTCACTATTTTTTACATGTAAATCTAGGTAGTTCTAACTACTCACTGTTTTATACCTGTAAATCTAGGTAGTTCTAACTAGTCACTGTTTTATACATGTAAATCTAGGAAGTTCTAACTAGTCACTGTTTTATACATGTAAATCTAGGTAGTTCTAACTAGTCACTATTTTATACATGTAAATCTAGGTAGTTCTAACTAGTCACTGTTTTATACATGTAAATCTAGGAAGTTCTAACTAGTCACTGTTTTATACTTGTAAATCTAGGTAGTTCTAACTAGTCACTGTTTTATACATGTAAATCTAGGTAGTTCTAACTAGTCACTGTTTTATACATGTAAATCTAGGGAGTTCTAACTAGTCACTGTGTTATACATGTAAATCTAGGTAGTTCTAACTAGTCACTGTTTTATACATGTAAATCTACATTGTAAGTAGTTCTAACTAGTCACTGTTTTATACATGTAAATCTAGGTAGTTCTAACTAGTCACTGTTTTATACATGTAAATCTAGGTAGTTCTAACAAGTCACTGTTTTATACATGTAAATCTAGGTAGTTCTAACTAGTCACTGTTTTATACATGTAAATCTAGGTAGTTCTAACTAGTCACTGTTTTATAAATGTAAATCTAGGTAGTCCTAACTAGTCACTGTTTTATACATGTAAATCTAGGTAGTTCTAACTAGTCACTGTTTTATACATGTAAATCTAGGTAGTTCTAACTAGTCACTGTTTTATACATGTAAATCTAGGTAGTTCTAACTAGTCACTGTTTTATACATGTAAATCTAGGTAGTTCTAACAAGTCACTGTTTTATACATGTAAATCTAGGTAATTCTAACTAGTCACTGTTTTATACATGTAAATCTAGGTAGTCCTAACTAGTCACTGTTTTATACATGTAAATCTAGGTAGTTCTAACTAGTCACTGTTTTATACATGTAAATCTAGGTAGTTCTAACTAGTCACTGTTTTATACATGTAAATCTAGGTAGTTCTAACTAGTCACTGTTTTATACATGTAAATCTAGGTAGTTCTAACTAGTCACTGTTTTATACAGTCATGTAAATCTAGGTAGTTCTAACTAGTCACTATTTTATACATGTAAATCTAGGTAGTTCTAACTAGTCACTGTTTTATACCTGTAAATCTAGGTAGTTCTAACTAGTCACTGTTTTATACATGTAAATCTAGGAAGTTCTAACTAGTCACTGTTTTATACAGTCATGTAAATCTAGGTAGTTCTAACAAGTCACTGTTTAATACATGTAAATCTAGGTAGTTCTAACTAGTCACTGTTTTATACCTGTAAATCTAGGTAGTTCTAACTAGTCACTGTTTTATACATGTAAATCTAGGTAGTTCTAACTAGTCACTATTTTATACATGTAAATCTAGGTAGTTCTAACTAGTCACTGTTTTATACAGTCATGTAAATCTAGGTAGTTCTAACTAGTCACTATTTTATACATGTAAATCTAGGTAGTCCTAACTAGTCACTGTTTTATACATGTAAATCTAGGTAGTTCTAACTAGTCACTGTTTTATACAGTCATGTAAATCTAGGTAGTTCTAACTAGTCACTATTTTATACATGTAAATCTAGGTAGTTCTAACTAGTCACTGTTTTATACATGTAAATCTAGGTAGTTCTAACTAGTCACTGTTTTATACATGTAAATCTAGGTAGTTCTAACTAGTCACTGTTTTATACATGTAAATCTAGGTAGTTCTAACAAGTCACTGTTTTATACATGTAAATCTAGGTAGTTCTAACTAGTCACTGTTTTATACATGTAAATCTAGGTAATTCTAACTAGTCACTGTTTTATACATGTAAATCTAGGTAGTCCTAACTAGTCACTGTTTTATACATGTAAATCTAGGAAGTTCTAACTAGTCACTGTTTTATACATGTAAATCTAGGTAGTTCTAACTAGTCACTGTTTTATACATGTAAATCTAGGTAGTTCTAACTAGTCACTGTTTTATACATGTAAATCTAGGTAGTTCTAACTAGTCACTGTTTTATACATGTAAATCTAGGAAGTTCTAAATAGTCACTGTTTTATACAGTCATGTAAATCTAGGTAGTTCTAACTAGTCACTGTTTTATACATGTAAATCTAGGTAGTTCTAACTAGTCACTGTTTTATACATGTAAATCTAGGTAGTTCTAACTAGTCACTGTTTTATACAGTCATGTAAATCTAGGTAGTTCTAACTAGTCACTATTTTATACATGTAAATCTAGGTAGTTCTAACTAGTCACTGTTTTATACATGTAAATCTAGGTAGTTCTAACTAGTCACTATTTTATACATGTAAATCTAGGTAGTTCTAACTAGTCACTGTTTTATACATGTAAATCTAGGTAGTTCTAACTAGTCACTGTTTTATACATGTAAATCTAGGGAGTTCTAACTAGTCACTGTTTTATACATGTAAATCTAGGTAGTTCTAACTAGTCACTGTTTTATACATGTAAATCTAGGTAGTTCTAACTAGTCACTGTTTTATACATGTAAATCTAGGTAGTTCTAACTAGTCACTGTTTTATACAGTCATGTAAATCTAGGGAGTTCTAACTAGTCACTGTTTTATACATGTAAATCTAGGTAGTCCTCACTAGTCACTATTTTATACATGTAAATCTAGGTAGTTCTAACTAGTCACTGTTTTATACCTGTAAATCTAGGTAGTTCTAACTAGTCACTGTTTTATACATGTAAATCTAGGTAGTTCTAACAAGTCACTGTTTTATACATGTAAATCTAGGTAGTTCTAACTAGTCACTGTTTTATACATGTAAATCTAGGTAGTTCTAACTAGTCACTATTTTATACATGTAAATCTAGGGAGTTCTAACTAGTCACTGTTTTATACATGTAAATCTAGGTAGTCCTAACTAGTCACTATTTTATACATGTAAATCTAGGTAGTTCTAACTAGTCACTGTTTTATACCTGTAAATCTAGGTAGTTCTAACTAGTCACTGTTTTATACATGTAAATCTAGGTAGTTCTAACTAGTCACTGTTTTATACATGTAAATCTAGGTAGTTCTAACAAGTCACTGTTTTATACAGTCATGAAAATCTAGGTAGTTCTAACTAGTCACTGTTTTATACATGTAAATCTAGGTAGTTCTAACTAGTCACTGTTTTATACATGTAAATCTAGGTAGTTCTAACTAGTCACTGTTTTATACATGTAAATCTAGGTAGTTCTAAATAGTCACTATTTTATACATGTAAATCTAGGTAGTTCTAACTAGTCACTGTTTTATACAGTCATGTAAATCTAGGTAGTTCTAACTAGTCACTATTTTATACATGTAAATCTAGGTAGTTCTAACTAGTCACTGTTTTATACATGTAAATCTAGGAAGTTCTAACTAGTCACTGTTTTATACAGTCATGTAAATCTAGGTAGTTCTAACTAGTCACTGTTTTATACATGTAAATCTAGGTAGTTCTAACTAGTCACTGTTTTATACAGTCATGTAAATCTAGGTAGTTCTAACTAGTGACTATTTTATACATGTAAATCTAGGTAGTTCTAACAAGTCACTGTTTTATACATGTAAATCTAGGTAGTTCTAACTAGTCACTATTTTATACAGTCATGTAAATCTAGGTAGTTCTATCAAGTCACTGTTTAATACAGTCATGTAAATCTAGGTAGTTCTAACTAGTCACTGTTTTATACATGTAAATCTAGGTAGTTCTAACTAGTCACTGTTTTATACATGTAAATCTAGGTAGTTCTAACTAGTCACTGTTTTATACATGTAAATCTAGGAAGTTCTAACTAGTCACTGTTTTATACATGTAAATCTAGGTAGTTCTAACTAGTCACTGTATTATACATGTAAATCTAGGTAGTTCTAACTAGTCACTGTTTTATACATGTAAATCTAGGTAGTTCTAACTAGTCACTGTTTTATACATGTAAATCTAGGTAGTTCTAACTAGTCACTGTTTTATACATGTAAATCTAGGTAGTTCTAACTAGTCACTGTTTTATACATGTAAATCTAGGTAGTTCTAACAAGTCACTGTTTTATACAGTCATGAAAATCTAGGTAGTTCTAACTAGTCATTGTTTTATACATGTAAATCTAGGTAGTTCTAACTAGTCACTGTTTTATACATGTAAATCTAGGTAGTTCTAACTAGTCACTGTTTTATACATGTAAATCTAGGTAGTTCTAACTAGTCACTGTTTTATACAGTCATGTAAATCTAGGTAGTTCTAACTAGTCACTATTTTATACATGTAAATCTAGGTAGTTCTAACTAGTCACTGTTTTATACATGTAAATCTAGGTAGTTCTAACTAGTCACTGTTTTATACCTGTAAATCTAGGTAGTTCTAACTAGTCACTGTTTTATACATGTAAATCTAGGTAGTTCTAACTAGTCACTATTTTATACAGTCATGTAAATCTAGGTAGTTCTAACTAGTCACTGTTTTATACATGTAAATGTAGGTAGTTCTAACTAGTCACTGTTTTATACATGTAAATCTAGGAAGTTCTAACTAGTCACTGTTTTATACATGTAAATCTAGGTAGTTCTAACTAGTCACTGTTTTATACATGTAAATCTAGGTAGTTCTAACTAGTCACTGTTTTATACATGTAAATCTAGGTTGTTCTAACTAGTCACTGTTTTATACAGTCATGTAAATCTAGGGAGTTCTAACTAGTCACTGTTTTATACATGTAAATCTAGGTAGTCCTCACTAGTCACTATTTTATACATGTAAATCTAGGTAGTTCTAACTAGTCACTGTTTTATACCTGTAAATCTAGGTAGTTCTAACTAGTCACTGTTTTATACATGTAAATCTAGGTAGTTCTAACAAGTCACTGTTTTATACATGTAAATCTAGGTAGTTCTAACTAGTCACTGTTTTATACATGTAAATCTAGGTAGTTCTAACTAGTCACTATTTTATACATGTAAATTTAGGGAGTTCTAACTAGTCACTGTTTTATACATGTAAATCTAGGTAGTCCTAACTAGTCACTATTTTATACATGTAAATCTAGGTAGTTCTAACTAGTCACTGTTTTATACCTGTAAATCTAGGTAGTTCTAACTAGTCACTGTTTTATACATGTAAATCTAGGTAGTTCTAACTAGTCACTGTTTTATACATGTAAATCTAGGTAGTTCTAACTAGTCACTGTTTTATACATGTAAATCTAGGTAGTTCTAACAAGTCACTGTTTTATACAGTCATGAAAATCTAGGTAGTTCTAACTAGTCACTGTTTTATACATGTAAATCTAGGTAGTTCTAACTAGTCACTGTTTTATACATGTAAATCTAGGTAGTTCTAACTAGTCACTGTTTTATACATGTAAATCTAGGTAGTTCTAACTAGTCACTATTTTATACATGTAAATCTAGGTAGTTCTAACTAGTCACTGTTTTATACAGTCATGTAAATCTAGGTAGTTCTAACTAGTCACTATTTTATACATGTAAATCTAGGTAGTTCTAACTAGTCACTGTTTTATACATGTAAATCTAGGAAGTTCTAACTAGTCACTGTTTTATACAGTCATGTAAATCTAGGTAGTTCTAACTAGTCACTGTTTTATACATGTAAATCTAGGTAGTTCTAACTAGTCACTGTTTTATACAGTCATGTAAATCTAGGTAGTTCTAACTAGTGACTATTTTATACATGTAAATCTAGGTAGTTCTAACAAGTCACTGTTTTATACATGTAAATCTAGGTAGTTCTAACTAGTCACTATTTTATACAGTCATGTAAATCTAGGTAGTTCTATCAAGTCACTGTTTTATACAGTCATGTAAATCTAGGTAGTTCTAACTAGTCACTGTTTTATACATGTAAATCTAGGTAGTTCTAACTAGTCACTGTTTTATACATGTAAATCTAGGTAGTTCTAACTAGTCACTGTTTTATACATGTAAATCTAGGAAGTTCTAACTAGTCACTGTATTATACATGTAAATCTAGGTAGTTCTAACTAGTCACTGTTTTATACATGTAAATCTAGGTAGTTCTAACTACTCACTGTTTTATACATGTAAATCTAGGTAGTTCTAACTAGTCACTGTTTTATACATGTAAATCTAGGTAGTTCTAACTAGTCGCTGTTTTATACATGTAAATCTAGGTAGTTCTAACAAGTCACTGTTTTATATAGTCATGAAAATCTAGGTAGTTCTAACTAGTCACTGTTTTATACATGTAAATCTAGGTAGTTCTAACTAGTCACTGTTTTATACATGTAAATCTAGGTAGTTCTAACTAGTCACTGTTTTATACATGTAAATCTAGGTAGTTCTAACTAGTCACTGTTTTATACAGTCATGTAAATCTAGGTAGTTCTAACTAGTCACTATTTTATACATGTAAATCTAGGTAGTTCTAACTAGTCACTGTTTTATACATGTAAATCTAGGTAGTTCTAACTAGTCACTGTTTTATACATGTAAATCTAGGTAGTTCTAACTAGTCACTGTTTTATACATGTAAATCTAGGTAGTTCTAACTAGTCACTATTTTATACAGTCATGTAAATCTAGGTAGTTCTAACAAGTCACTGTTTTATACAGTCATGTAAATCTAGGTAGTTCTAACTAGTCACTGTTTTATACATGTAAATCTAGGTAGTTCTAACTAGTCACTGTTTTATACAGTCATGTAAATCTAGGTAGTTCTAACTAGTCACTATTTTATACAGTCATGTAAATCTAGGTAGTTCTAAGAAGTCACTGTTTTATACAGTCATGTAAATCTAGGTAGTTCTAACTAGTCACTGTTTTATACATGTAAATCTAGGTAGTTCTAACTAGTCACTGTTTTATACATGTAAATCTAGGTAGTTCTAACTAATCACTGTTTTATACATGTAAATCTAGGTAGTTCTAACAAGTCAGTGTTTTATACAGTCATGTAAATCTAGGTATTTCAGAAAAAGAAAAGAACTTTTTTGTATAGTGATTTAAGGGGAAGGTAGCCAAATTAAGATACATTTAGCATGATGTTTAGTTTAGAATTTGTTGTTAGCTCACTTGAGCCATAAACTCAGGTGAGCTTTTCTGATTAACTGGTGTTCATTGTCTGTCTGTCCATTTGCCTGTCTGTCCCTGTCTGTCTGTAAATGTTACACAATTTTTACCTCAGAACCATTGAGCTAAGTTCAAAGTTGCCATAAGTCATCCTTGGCTAAAGGAAATGCAAAATTGTTCAAGTGAAGGGTCACACCCATGTCAAAGTGGAGATCATTCATAAATAGTGAAACTATGGTAGCATTTTTCTCTTAAGAACCACTGTAGCAATTAAAATCAAAGTACTGAAGGTACTGAAACGAGGTGACGTTTGGCAGTGAATGGCATTGATTCTAATGCAAGATCGAATTAAATGAAGGATATAATATGTTGGATGGTATTATTTGTAATCCAGAAGCATATGTTATACCTTCAATTTGAGGTAATGAAATGTGTTAACTGTTGAAACATTCTAAAACTGAGTAGCAAGCATAATTAACCTATATGTGAGGAAGAGGCCCATAGGCCACAATGCACATCTGACCTACCAAGGATGTGCTTAGTAGGAAGATTTTTAAAAATGTGGTCCCATCCAACCCCTTGGAGTCGTAACTAAGACAAACTTGAATCTAGACTAACTAAGGATGCTTCCATATATCAATATTTTTAATGATGCCTTTGCTGTTCTTGAGAAGATTTTTTTTTTAAAATCCTATATATTTCATTGTAAAGTATTGATCCCCAATTGTTGGCATACCCTACCCCTGGGGGTTATTACTTGAACATACTTGAATCAACACTATGAAACGAAGGTTTCACATAAGTTACAGTGTTTTTTACTCTGTGGTTGTTGTTGAGATTTGTAAAAAAAAAAAATGTGACAAAATTTTCACTAATTCTTGGGTATTTCCGCTTAAAAGAGTTCATATGAACAAAATTGATTGTATTTCCCGTGCATAAACTGGTAAAGCAGACACATGAAGCAACTGGTTTTGAATCCAAACATTTTTGGGCAAGTCCTCTGGGTTAAGATGTTCATGTGGACAGGCCTGTCTTGCATGCTTGTATAAAACATCACCTTTTTCGAGAACAAAATGAATATCATTCGCATCCCAATCTCCAAACAATTTTTGGTTAACTGCATTAAATGCAATGCACACAAGTGAATTTGCTACACATTGTTTACCTCTGCTATATTCGGAGAAAGTTTCTGACCCTTGATGAAAGTTGGCAGACACGCATTTCAAAATTATGGGATCTTTTCTTACATTGTGACTTTTTCTTTTTTTGACAGATTTGGGCTCTCCCTTTGATGACTATCAAAATCATGATTTTTTTCTTTTTTTGCTACCCTTCATATCTGATGACGACAACAACTGTCAACTCTTGAAATAACTCATTCAATTCTTGAGTCAAAGTTAAACCAGTCCAAGAAAATTTCCACTCTTGAAATATCAACTCTTGAAAACAAGTGTCAACTCTTGAGATAATTCATTCAACTCTTGAGATAAATCATATTTCGTGACAAAGAAATGTAAACTTGATTTCCAATATATTACTTCCAATGGAGTTCTTTTCTTGAATAACAAATATATTCACAAAAACATGTTCATTTAAATTTCTTAATCAATGTTTACAGCTATCTGACTTGACCATGAAAGAGCGCGGGAAATGGCGCTCGGCCCATTCGATCGAAGATTACATGTTTACACCCAGATTTAGTATTAAAATCTCAAAAAATGCGTCCAAAAGAAATATTTTGGTAAAATTGTACGAAATTAACACATTGGGTTTCAGATAATTATCTTGAGTTAATGCGTTGGCAAGAATATATCAGTTCTCTCAGGCAAGACGTTTTCTCCTTGTTGATAAATAGGATAGCGTGGCGCGTATGGATACAGAGAAATAGTGCAGAGTTTAATATTAAAATTCTAATTACACACAATTTCTGCTTGATAAATACAACAGATCACATACAAGGAAGACTTCTTCAATCTGACATAAAACAGAATTTATATATAACAGTTTAATAAAAATGGAACATAGTATCAATGTGAACTATTTTTTGATAGGCGATAAATCGGCTAATTAACATAATTTTCAGACATAAGAGGAGACAGCTGTTTACCCAGAATTCCTAGAGAATAATAGACCATGTTTTCCCTGTCTATATGTGAAAATGCGAATGAATACAGAAGCAATGCAAATCGTTTCCTACAGTCCAATTCTGTTTTTCTAAGATCGTGGAATAAAATGTTGGCAAACGACAAATAATTTTGATCTTGTTTACAAACCTAAACACTAATTCGCGATTCCTTTTGATGTGTGGACTTTGTTTCATATCGAAGGGATAAAAATTGCGATTTCATAAATTCTTATTTAACTCGCTTATCGTAGAGGGTAAACATATGGATCCTATATCAATCTCAAAGTGAATTGTGACAGCTTTTACGTTGCATTAGCATATGTGACAACAAATTTCTTATATTAAAAATCAAAGTGATTTCGCAAATGGTAGTGATTAAAACAGGGCGCCATTGAAGCTGGGGTCTGACATACGAGGCTGACTTACGTCACCTCGAAAAAATGAAGACAAAACTTATGTGAAAGCTTCCTTAATGAGTACTAGATCAAAAATTGGTTCAAATTAAGGTATGGAGGGGGCACATTTTGGTGACACAGGTGAGCTTTGTGGCCCATGGGCCTCTTCGAAATTTATTAATAAGGATTTTGCATGATGTTTTCAAAATATTACTGCTTTAATTTTTTAATCATTATTAGTTTAGTATTGTACAAGCAGTTATGCAATATAGATCTCCATAAATAAAGTCTTAACTTTTTAAGAATTGAATTAAATTTGTTGAATAAGTTTTATTGAATTATGTACTATAGATTGCTATCCAACCTTATTCAGATTTCATGTGGATGCCTTTTTAGCTTTATTGAAATGTACAAAAATATATTGCATTCAAGAGTCTCGCTCAAACTCTTAAAACTTGAGGTATTGATATATTTCAGATATGGTCATACAAATATAGAAGAAACTATCAAGGATAAAGATGTGTAAGTACATACTGAAACATTTTGAAAATTATTGTCATTATTATTTTTACTCATCTCTTTCCCTTAAAAACATTAACATTAAAACAAATAGTACATTAATTAAGTTCTCTGAAGGGTCTTTCTGAATGAGTCAGTTTTCTGGTAAATTGCTACAAAATGTAACAAAAAATATGGACCTTGATGACCCTAAGAAAATGTAGGTGTAAAGAATATATATTTACTACTTTGTAGAGAGTTGGAGGGCATCAGAAAATCTAGTGTGTGTTCTGTTTCAAGAAAACCAATGCGAAAAATACACTGCACAAAATATAAGCAGGTAGTCCTGGTAACATTAGTAATTACAGTCAATTTAATTCATGAATATGTTTTCCTGCTCATACATTTCACATATATCTATTTATAGAGCATAAGTACTATGAAAAATGACAATATTGAACCTTCAGAAGAGATCAACTGGGTTAGCAAATGCACAGGAGCAAATGATGATGCAACTTGTTCTTCTGGTAGGTTAGATTATAGAAACACCAGCTAGCTAACTTGTCTCATAGTGTCAAATTTTAAAAAAAAATCCTGTTTAGTACATAGTAGTATTCTTCTAAAAAAACTTCTCGGCATAATAAGTAACACTATTTTAATGTTGGACTTTTTTCTCATAAGAAATTACATAGGAACTGTTTGTGCGAGAGAGAAATAGTATTTAACACAGTTAACGAATATACAGTCTTGAATTCACAACATCCTGGGGGCGCCAAAAAGAATTCACAACACTGTTTATTAGGGGTATAACAATAATATGACCTATAACGAGTGATATTTGATGTCATGCCTTTACATTTTCAGAAATTAATACAGATTTCATCTCAAGAAATGTAAGCCTGTTTAAAATGTCTTCGCAAAGAAACTGCATAATGTTCATTATATTGGTATAATCTATTAAGTACATTGTACATAAATCTTTAAATATTACATTCTGATATTATAATACACATAATCACATACATGTATATGCAGGTAAACAGCATTGTGAAAACTGTTAGAGACATTATGAACTGCAGCTTAACCAAATGGTAAGTTTTCAATTATTCTTAACGTAGCACCTGATGAGCCATCAAAATCATGAAAAATTAGGATGGTTAAATGTATTTGAATTATAATTACATAGTATAAGTGTATTTTATCGTACAAAACTTTTTATGGTATGAACCCCGAATATCTACGAGATCTTGTCGTTCAAACTCGTGATTCCTATTCCCTGCGTTCCGAATTAAATTATAATTTTTGTTTACCAGAACATCAAACATCTTATTCGAAAATGCTTTTCACTACTCAGGCGTACTTGTATGGAATTAGCTACCATTAAACATGAAATTATCACCAATCTATACCTGTTTATAGAAGAAATGTTGAAAAATTCATAATTAGCTGTTGTTAATTTTAAATACACATTCTTGTATGCATATTGTGTATGTATGTGAATACATATGTATCTCCCCCCCTCCTCCTTGCGCCTTCTTCCCTCTTGTACTACATGCACTTCTTCTATACCATGAATATTGACCTCCGTGCATGGAGCTTGTTGTAAAATTTGAATTTCTATACAAAATACAAAATCTGTCTATTGAATATGATAAAGATCACTAAAACTCCTCCTTGTCCGAATCGATGATGCAAATCATAGCAGATTACTTTGTAAATCGTTTGTCCTTATTTTCAGTGATGAGGTTGAACATAAGCGGCATCATCAATTCATGAACAACCCTGAAAAGGTTTACAGGGACAATTTTGTAAAATATTGTTTTGGAGCCAATTATATTCAACCCGAGGTAAGAAGTGCATCAGTGTTCTTAAAGATGGTTTCTTTTCAACTTTAGCCAGCATGTTTTTACTTCAGAAGCATGACATTATTAGGGCCAGCCTATAGACATAGATGGGAGCCCTATAGTGATCAGTCTGTGCACCCATCCATGCATTGAAAATTTTCAGATTTCATCTGACAATTCCGACAACTGGGTTTCAGATCAAGTTTGAGAGTTTGGGCTTTGTTGAACTATTTTTGAAAGAGTTATTGACCTTGAATTCAAAATACACAAACCTTAATAACTTAATTCACATTTCAAAAGTCCGCCAAAGTCTTCTGTGAAATGAACATATTTGGAAATGTATGTCCCATTCATCTTTTAGCAAGAAAAGGTTGTGACATTAACATATTAAATGTGTAATTAATTTTATTTCTTTCAATTGTGTAGGAATTAGAATACCTTCAACATTTTCTTTATGAAATGATGTGCACCAGCAAATTTTTACCAGGGTATGTTGATCTCTATTTTAGGGGGGGGGGGGGGGGGGGAGGAGATATACTTAATATGATAACACATTTAAAATGATTATTTCTCAGAAACTTACAGATACATCAGTCTTGAATAACTTGTATGTAGTTATCATGTGTAACAGTTAATTTGTATGATTAAGATATCTAATATGCATTAGAGTAGGTTAAATTTTTGCAGATTTTAGTTCACCTTAGGCAAAGGCTCTGATTAAAATTTTCCCATATGTGTGTGTGTTAGCTATTTTCCTCTTTGACTTCTTATCTCAAGGACCACTTGCTCAATTTCAACAAAACTTGGCATATGGTATAATTAGATGAATTGAGTTCAAGTATGATAAAGTGAGGAGTGAGATACTCAAGAAAAGGAAAAAATAGAATGGATTATTTAAAAATAATCATCATAACAACAGCAGGGCCCTGTTAGTATGGATTCATGTTTAGTTAAGTCATGATACTTTGCGACAAGAATGGAATCAAAATATGAAGCCCAGATTTTTTCATGAGAATAGACAAAAGAAAAATCTTTGAAACATGATATTGTGAAGAACAGTAGGACTGGGGTTATTCAAGTGAGCATTGTGGGCCATGGACCAATTGTTTTATATCATTATCACCAACATTAAATTGATTTTGCTACCTTCATTTAAAGAAAAGTACTTTTTCATTTCAGATCTATTTTCTCCCGTTACTCCACATTTGTTGACTGCAAAAATGAACAACTCGAGCAAATCTTTATTGTTTATCCTTTGTAAGTTTGCAAGTATCCCTTCTGATATATTATGCATTAGAGGTCATGTTCGGTTTGTTTTTTTCTTCAATATTTCCGCACAGTGGGCATAGGTTAATGATTTTAAAACATTTCTTGTTTCTGAATTATTTACAGAATGGGACATCAGTACTTAAAATTTGTTGTTCTGAAAGAGGCCATGATACACTTAGTTTGCATAAGCACTGGACTCCCTTATGAAGAGGAAAATGAAAGATGCATTAAAACAGAAATGTCTGTAGCTGAATTTAGATGTGGCGCTAACTGAAATTCAAGGAAGTTATGGATAATTTTTTCGATTTTGAGGGGATGTTATTTTCCAGAGAATATCTTAAAAACAGTCTACAGATTTGATTCAAACTTTGTATATATAGTATGTGTATAACTAAGTTGTGCACCTGTAATTTTTATTGAGATAATTTAACATTAAAGGAAGTTATAGATATTTATGCCCCCGAGATCGAAGATCGGGGGGGCATATTGTTTTTGTCCGGTCTGTCATTCTGTAATTCTGTCTGAAACCTTAACCTTCCTAATAACTTTTGAATAGTAAGTAATAGAGCTTTGATAGTTCACATGAGTATTCCTTGTGACAAGACGTTTCAGTGGGTATCAACATTTTTTACCCTATAACCTTGACCTGTAGAACTCGGTGGAGGGTATCAATAGCCTAGGGTACTGGTTTCCTACTGGTCCTCTAGAACTCAGTGGAGCATATCAATACCCTAGGGTACTGGTTTCCGACTGGTCCTGTAGAACTCAGTGGAGCGTATCAATAGCCTAGGGTACTGGTTTCTGACTGGTCCTGTAGTACTCGGAGGAGCATATCAATAGCCTTGGGTACTGGTTTCCTACTGGTCCTGTAGTACTCGGAGGAGCATATCAATAGCCTAGGGTACTGGTTTCCTACTGGTCCTGTAGTACTCGGAGGAGCGTATCAATAGCCTAGGGTACTGGTTTCCTACTGGTCCTGTAGAACTCAGTGGAGCGTATCAATAGCCTAGGGTACTGGTTACCTACTGGTCCTGTAGTACTCAGTGGAGCATATCAATAGCCTAGGGTACTGGTCCTGTAGAACTCAGTGGAGTGTATCAATAGCCTAGGGTACTGGTTTCCTACTGGTCCTGTAGAACTCAATGGAGCTTATCAATAGCCTAGGGTACTGGTTTCCTACTGGTCCTGTAGTACTCGGTGGAGCGTATCAATAGCCTAGGGTACTGGTTTCTGACTGGTCCTGTAGTACTCGGAGGAGCGTATCAATAGCCTAGGATACTGGTTTCCTACTGGTCCTGTAGAACTCAATGGAGCGTATCAATAGCCTAGGGTACTGGTTTCCTACTGGTCCTGTAGTACTCGGTGGAGGGTATCAATAGCCTAGGGTACTGGTCCTGTAGAACTCAGTGGAGCGTATCAATAGCCTAGGGTACTGGTTACCTACTGGTCCTGTAGTACTCAGTGGAGCGTATCAATAGCCTAGGGTACTGGTCCTGTAGAACTCAGTGGAGCATATCAATAGCCTAGGGTACTGGTTTCCTACTGGTCCTGTAGTACTCGGTGGAGGGTATCAATAGCCTAGGGTACTGGTCCTGTAGAACTCAGTGGAGCGTATCAATAGCCTAGGGTACTGGTTACCTACTGGTCCTGTAGTACTCAGTGGAGCGTATCAATAGCCTAGGGTACTGGTCCTGTAGAACTCAGTGGAGCGTATCAATAGCCTAGGGTACTGGTTTTCTACTGGTCCTCTAGAACTCAGTGGAGCGTATCAATAGCCTAGGGTACTGGTTTCTGACTGGTCTTCTTGAACTCAATGAAGCGTATCAATAGCTTAGGGTACTGGTTTTCTACTGGTCCTCTAGAACTCAGTGGAGCGTATCAATAGCCTAGGTTACTGGTTTCCGACTGGTACTCTAGAACTCAGTGGAGCGTATCAATAGCCTAGAGTACTGGTTTCCGACTGGTCCTGTAGAACTCAGTGGAGCGTATCAATAGCCTAGGGTACTCGTTTCCTACTGGTCCTGTAGAACTCGGATGAGTGTATCAATAGCCTAGGGTACTGGTTTCCTACTGGTCCTCTAGAACTCAGTGGAGCGTATCAATAGCCTAGGGTACTGGTTTCCGACTGGTCCTGTAGAACTCAGTGGAGCGTATCAATAGCCTAGGGTACTGGTTTCTGACTGGTCCTGTAGTACTTGGAGGAGCGTATCAATAGCCTAGGGTACTGGTTTCCTACTGGTCCTGTAGTACTCAGTGGAGCGTATCAATAGCCTAGGGTACTGGTTTCTGACTGGTCCTGTAGTACTCGGAGGAGCGTATCAATAGCCTAGGGTACTGGTTTCCTACTGGTCCTGTAGAACTCAGTGGAGCATATCAATAGCCTAGGGTACTGGTCCTGTAGAACTCAGTGGAGTGTATCAATAGCCTAGGGTACTGGTTTCCTACTGGTCCTGTAGAACTCAATGGAGCGTATCAATAGCCTAGGGTACTGGTTTCCTACTGGTCCTGTAGTACTCGGTGGAGGGTATCGATAGCCTAGGGTACTGGTCCTGTAGAACTCAGTGGAGCGTATCAATAGCCTAGGGTACTGGTTTCCTACTGGTCCTGTAGAACTCGGAGAAGTGTATCAATAGCCTAGGGTACTGGTTTCCTACTGGTCCTCTAGAACTCAGTGGAGCGTATCAATAGCCTAGAGTACTGGTTTCCAACTGGTCCTGTAGAACTCAGTGGATCATATAAATAGCCTAGGGTACTGGTTTCTGACTGGTCCTGTAGTACTCGGAGGAGTGTATCAATAGCCTAGGGTACTGGTTTCCTACTGTCCTGTAGTACTCAGTGGAGCATATCAATAGCCTAGGGTACTGGTTTCCTACTGGTCCTGTAGTACTCGGAGGAGCGTATCAATAGCCTAGGGTACTGGTTTCCTACTGGTCCTGTAGAACTCAGTGGAGCGTATCAATAGCCTAGGGTACTGGTCCTGTAGAACTCAGTGGAGTGTATCAATAGCCTAGGGTACTGGTTTCCTACTGGTCCTGTAGAACTCAATGGAGCGTATCAATAGCCTAGGGTACTGGTTTCCTACTGGTCCTGTAGTACTCGGAGGCGCGTATCAATAGCCTAAGGTACTGGTTTCCTACTGGTCCTGTAGAACTCAGTGGAGCGTATCAATAGCCTAGGGTACTGGTTACCTACTTGTCCTGTAGTACTCGGTGGAGGGTATGTTGTAGTTTTCTTAGTAATACATGTATTTAATAAAGGCACTACAGAGCCGTTACGGTTTTACGAATGCTTTATTTACACTATGTACATGTTAATAGTAAGACAAGCAAACTCAGAATGAATATTAGAGTGCTAAGGCATGGCATTAGCAAATTACAAGTATGAATGAAATATCAGCATTTTCCCAGGCTAAAACTGCAAGTCCAGCAAACACGCGCGGTCCCCAACGGAAACACCTGTCAGATTCAATAAACAGTTTATATCATTACACCTTCCCTTTGAGATTAGAATTTACGGTAAACAAATATATGCCTTAGCAAACACAATTAATTTTACAATTATTTTTTTCTGAAATAATTTGAGGTAAGAGGTTCAAGCACATAACCTACCGTTGGAGTGTTGTCTTTACCACAACCTCTTACAAGATAATATATCAATGATTACACAGGAATACATTGAATATATAATTATATAAATCCTATATATATGAGTCTGATATACCATAAAGTTTTTTACATTACAAAGTCTGAGAATTTTTCAGGCACCTTTATTGTTCTGCCACTGCGCGTTTTCTGCACGTGCTCGATATCGTTCTGCGCATTGTCATTCACTGCAGCGTTATCGCTTTCGATCTCGGTGTTATTTCCTTCCCCAGATTTGTCAGTTTCGCTGTTTTTCATCAGATGTCTTTGATTTCTACGGTATTCAACTCCTTCGGATTCTACGACATATGATCGTGGTTCCGGACATTTCTGTACAATTACTCCTTCCTTCCATGGTTTATTTTCTGATTGAATGTTAACGTTGTCTCCCACTTTCAGATTGGGTAGTTCGCGTGCATTACGGTCATAATAAATTTTTTGTTGATTCTGCTTGTTGACAAGAGCAGTCCGAATTTTACGGGTCTTGATATGTGGTTTCAGTAATGCCTCGTGCGTCGGTAATATGGATCTCGTCCTGCGTCCGAACAGAAGTTGAGTAGGAGTTCCTACCCCGTCGATCGGTGTGTTACGTATTTCTAATAATGCGAGGTTTGGATCCGTTTGAGCTTCATTTGATTTTTTCAGGTTTTTTACAGTTTGGACTGTACGCTCCGTCATGCCATTACTCTGTGGGTAATGCGGGGACGATGTTGTGTGCTTGAATCCATATTCAGTAGCAAATTTCCTGAATTCGTCACTGACGAGATTCGGTGCATTGTCGCTGATCAGTTCCTCGGGTATCCCGTGGCGAGCAAATATTGGTTTTAATTTTTTGATGATACTGGAGCTGGTTGTGCTCTGCAGTTCACATATTTCAAAGAATTTTGAAAAGTAGTCCACAACAGTAAGAAACGATTTTCTGTTTAGCTCAAACAAGTCGAGTCCAAGTTTCTGCCATGGCCTAAGTGGTACTGGATGAGGTTTTAGAGGTTGTTTGGGTTGTCTCCTTTGGTATTTATTGCACACTCTGCACTCTGCAACTTTCTTATCTATGTCCGAATTAATTCCTACCCAAAACACAACTTCTCTGGCTCGACGTTTGCATTTTTCGGCTCCCATATGTCCATAATGCAATTGATTCAGGATGTCGCTTCTGAGTTTCGAGGGTATAATTAGTCTGCGACCCTTTGTGACAATCCCGTTGTAAAGACTGAGTTCCTCTCTAAAATTCCAGTATTTCTTAACGAAATAGTTGCACTCTGTAATATCATCTGGCCAACCTTCAAGAATTACTTTTTGTAAGGCATTTATTTCTTTATCTTTTGCAGACTCTATCGCCAATTCGTTTACCTTTTCGTCCGATATCGGCAAGTAACGAACAGCAAACACTTCAAATTCATCCTTGTCACTTTGACTTGATTCTGACTCAGTCGCACGGCTTAAGGTATCCGCTATGTACAGATATTTCCCTGGTTTGTATTTGACATTCAGGTCGTACGGCTGTACTTTAATCATCATACGTTGAATGCGCGGTGGCGCCGATGACAATGTTTTCTTGAACAAACTCTCAAGGGGTTTGTGGTCAAATTCTACATGGATGTTTTGTCCATAGATGTATTGGTGAAATTTCTTGCAAGCGAACACAATTGCTAGCAGTTCCTTTTCTATCTGTGCGTAATTTCGTTCCGATTTGTTTAATGATCTAGAAGCATAGGCAACTGGCTGTCCATTTTGTAAAATGCAGGCTCCTAGTCCTGTTGATGACGCGTCTACAGAGAGTGTGATGTCTTCGTCCGGATTAAAGTACTTTAGTACTGGAGCACTGATGAGCACGGACTTCAGCTGATCAAAACTTTGTTGTTGTTTTTCATGCCAGTGCCATGCAACGGTTTTTTCAAGTAACTCCCTCAAGGGCTCTGTGATCGTGGCTTGGTTTTGAATAAATTTTCCTATGTAATTTACCATTCCCAAAAATCTCTGCAATTCTTTTACATTTGTAGGCTCTGGGAATTCACTTATGGCTTTGATTCTGTCATTACAAGTTTTTAGTCCATCTTCTCCGAAAATGTGACCCATATATTTAACTTCGTTCATCTGTATTTTACACTTCTTCTTGTTCAATTTTATTTTCTCATGACGCACTGCCTTTAAAACTCTCTCGAGTCTTTCATTATGCTGTTGTACAGATTTACCCCATATAAGAATGTCATCCATTATGACATCACATCCTTCAATTTTTTCAAAGATCCTTTTCTGGAATACTTCTGGCGCAGATGAAATTCCAAATGGCATTCGTTTGTAGCGATACCTCTCAAACGGAGTATTAAATGTTGTTAGCTTTGAACTTTCCTGGTCAAGTACTATACCCCAGAATCCAGAGGAGGCGTCCAAAGTACTGAATACTTTGGCCCCTGCAAGCTGATGTGTGATGTCATCTACGGTTTTCATAGGATAGTGTTCTCGTTTAATAGCTTTGTTAAGATCACGGGGATCCAGACAAATCCTCACTCTGTTTGGTTTCTCCACTATAACCAATGAGTTTACCCATTCAGAGGGCTCGTTGACCTTTTCTATGACGTTTAATGATTCCATTCTGTCCAGTTCTTCTTTTAATTTGTCGCGCATTTTGAAGGATACTTTTCTCGGTGCATGAACAACTGGTGGAACAATTTTGTCGATATGAATATGATGTTTGCCTTTCATGCATCCTATGCCCTCAAACACATCTGAGAAATCTCGAAAAATTTCTTCTGCGGTCTTAGATTCACTTACTGTTTCAATAAGTTTCAGGATGTTCATTTCCTCACATGACGCTAATCCTATAATGGGATCCACCTTTCCAGGTACAACGTAAAACTGCAGCGCATAATATTTATTCTTGTGCTGTACTGTGCACCGAATTTTGCCATCTATCTTTAACTTGTGGCCCGTATATGATATAAGTCTTGCTTTAGACTGCTGTAATTTCGTTATTCCCAATTTATCGCACATGTTCTTTGGAATAATGTTACACTGAGCACCTGTGTCTATTTTGAACTTTACATTTGTATTTTCTACTTTCAGTGTCGTAGTCCACTTTCTTCGGGTGTCATGTGTATCTTCTACAGTTTCTATTCCGAATTCACTGTCGGAATCTGATTCTGGGTCAACTCCATGAATTTTCTTGCTTTTTGTCTTCTTAGATCGGCACATTTTTGCGTAGTGATTCGGTTTTCCGCATTCGTGACATGTTTGTCCGTAAGCTGGGCATTTTTTCAAAGCATGTGATTTTCCACATTTTTTACAATTCTGGATATGTTTTATTTCGGTTTTATTTGTTGCTCCAAATTTCTTCCCACCTCTTTTCTGAACTGCATCGATTTTTTGTTCCGTGGATTTTGATTCCACAAATGTTTTCATTTGGTTGTCAGATGTTTCCGCCGCCCTGCAGATATCCATTGTTTTATCCAATGTGAGGTCGCATTCCCTCAGTAGTCTCCTCCTTACCGAGTCACTGGCGATTCCACAGACAATTCTGTCGCGAATTAAGGAATCATGTAAATCTCCAAATTCACACGATTTGGCTAGAATGCGTAATTCCGTCACATATCCATCTATTTTCTCACCGGGATTTTGACTCCGTCTGTTAAAGATGTGTCGTTCATACGCCACATTTTTCTTCGGATTGCAGTATGCGGTAAATTTCTCAATAATTTTGGCAAGTTTTTTCTCATCCCCTGCCTCTGCCCAGGTGAATGTATTATATATTTCAAGCGCATCAGGTCCTATGATGTGCAAAAAGGTGTTGGCCTGGATTTCTTCGCCTTTTTTTACCTATTTCTGACGCAGACAAATAAATTTGAAACTGCTGTTGAAAACGTCTCCAATTTTCTTTTAAATTCCCATGCAAAGTCAATGCACTCGGTGGCTGAAGTCTTTGGGCCATTGTTAATCCGATAATTAATCCAGTTTTACTTCTGACACCATGTTGTAGTTTTCTTAGTAATACATGTATTTAATAAAGGCACTACAGAGCCGTTACGGTTTTACAAATGCTTTATTTACACTATGTACATGTTAATAGTAAGACAAGCAAACTCAGAATGAATATTAGAGTGCTAAGGCATGGCATTATCAAATTACAAGTATGAATGAAATATCCGCATTTTTCCCAGTCTAAAACTGCAAGGCCAGCAAACACGCGCGGTCCCCAACGGAAACACCTGTCAGATTCAATAAACAGTTTATATCATTACAGGGTATCAATAGCCTAGGGTACTGGTCCTGTAGAACTCAGTGGAGCGTATCAATAGCCTAGGGTACTGGTTTCTGAATGGTCCTGTAGTACTCGGAGGAGCGTATCAATAGCCTAGGGTACTGGTTTCCGACTGGTCCTGTAGTACTCAGTGGAGCGTATCAATAGCCTAGGGTACTGGTTTCCTACTGGTCCTGTAGTACTCGGAGGAGCGTATCAACAGCCTAGGGTACTGGTTTCCTACTGGTCCTGTAGAACTCAGTGGAGCATATCAATAGCCTAGGGTACTGGTTACCTACTGGTCCTGTAGTACTCATTGGAGCGTATCAATAGCCTAGGGTACTGGTCCTGTAGAACTCAGTGGAGTGTATCAATAGCCTAGGGTACTGGTTTCCTACTGGTCCTGTAGAACTCAATGGAGCGTATCAATAGCCTAGGGTACTGGTTTCCTACTGGTCCTGTAGTACTCGGTGGAGGGTATCAATAGCCTAGGGTACTGGTCCTGTAGAACTCAGTGGAGCGTATCAATAGCCTAGGGTACTGGTTTCCTACTGGTCCTGTAGAACTCAGTGGAGCATTTTAATAGCCTAGGGTACTGGTTTCCGACTGGTCCTGTAGAACTCAGTGGAGCATATCAATAGCCTAGGGTACTGGTTTCGTACTGGTCCTGTATAACTCAGTGGAGCGTATCAATAGCCTAGGGTGCTGGTTACCTACTGGTCCTGTAGTACTCAGTGGAGCGTATCAATAGCCTAGGGTACTGGTCATGTAGAACTCAGTGGAGCGTATTAATAGCCTAGGGTACTGGTTACCTACTGGTCCTGTAGTACTCAGTGGAGCGTATCAATAGCCTAGGGTACTGGTCCTGTAGAACTCAGTGGAGCGTATCAATAGCCTAGGGTACTGGTTTTCTACTGGTCCTCTAGAACTCAGTGGAGCGTATCAATAGCCTAGGGTACTGGTTTCCGACTGGTCCTGTAGAACTCGGTGGAGGGTATCAATAACCTAGGGTACTGGTTTCCTACTGGTCCTCTAGAACTCAGTGGAGCGTATCAATACCCTAGGGTACTGGTTTCCGACTGGTCCTGTAGTACTCGGAGGAGTGTATCAATAGCCTAGGGTACTGGTTTCCTACTGGTCCTCTAGAACTCAGTGGAGCGTATCAATACCCTAGGGTACTGGTTTCCGACTGGTCCTGTAGTACTCGGAGGAGTGTATCAATAGCCTAGGGTACTGGTTTCCTACTGGTCCTCTAGAACTCAGTGGAGCGTATCAATAGCCTAGGGTACTGGTTTCCGACTGGTCCTGTAGAACTCAGTGGAGCGTATCAATAGCCTAGGGTACTGGTTTCTGACTGGTCCTGTAGTACTCGGAGGAGCGTATCAATAGCCTAGGGTACTGGTTTCCTACTGGTCCTGTAGTACTCAGTGGAGCGTATCAATAGCCTAGGGTACTGGTTACCTACTGGTCCTGTAGTACTCGGAGGAGCGTATCAATAGCCTAGGGTACTGGTTTCCTACTGGTCCTGTAGAACTCAGTGGAGCCTATCAATAGCCTAGGGTACTGGTTACCTACTGGTCCTGTAGTACTCAGTGGAGCGTATCAATAGCCTAGGGTACTGGTCCTGTAGAACTCAGTGGAGTGTATCAATAGCCTAGGGTACTGGTTTCCTACTGGTCCTGTAGAACTCAATGGAGCATATCAATAGCCTAGGGTACTGGTTTCCTACTGGTCCTGTAGTACTCGGTGGAGCGTATCAATAGCCTAGGGTACTGGTTTCCTACTGGTCCTGTAGTACTCGGAGGCGCGTATCAATAGCCTAAGGTACTGGTTTCCTACTGGTCCTGTAGAACTCAGTGGAGCGTATCAATAGCCTAGGGTACTGGTTATCTACTGGTCCTGTAGTACTCGGTGGAGGGTATCAATAGCCTAGGGTACTGGTCCTGTAGAACTCAGTGGAGCGTATCAATAGCCTAGGATACTGGTTTCCTACTGGTCCTGTAGAACTCAGTGGAGCATATTAATAGCCTAGGGTACTGGTTTCCGACTGGTCCTGTAGAACTCAGTGGAGCATATCAATAGCCTAGGGTACTGGTTTCGTACTGGTCCTGTAGAACTCAGTGGAGCGTATCAATAGCCTAGGGTGATGGTTACCTACTGGTCCTGTAGTACTCAGTGGAGCGTATCAATAGCCTAGGGTACTGGTCCTGTAGAACTCAGTGGAGCGTATTAATAGCCTAGGGTACTGGTTACCTACTGGTCCTGTAGTACTCAGTGGAGTGTATCAATAGCCTAGGGTACTTGTCCTGTAGAACTCAGTGGAGCGTATCAATAGCCTAGGGTACTGGTTTTCTACTGGTCCTCTAGAACTCAGTGGAGCGTATCAATAGCCTAAGGGTACTGGTTTCCGACTGGTCCTGTAGAACTCGGTGGAGCGTATCAATAGCCTAGGGTGCTGGTTTTCTACTATTGAAGTAATCTACAGTGTAAATATTTATTGAAATGGTTTTTTAAATCAATGAATACCTGACAAATTTCACGTTTGTGATTTCTCTCTCTACTTATAATTAACATTACAAAAGGTATGAATTAAAAAGTACATAGTGTCCTTTCATTTTGGTAACCATGCACAAGAAGGAAATACATTCCGGGATTAAAATACTGCATCGGATTCCTTTTAATTGTTAGACGTATCTCATAAATATTCATGTGTACCTCAGGCTCGTGATATATAGACACACCCTATTCTATACAGTACAAAGAAACTGAAATAACACTTCATGCATGCCTGAACTCAGATCTGATGTTGGTTCAAAATCCAGTACGCTGTCTGTGTTGACGTATGCAGTAATTCACTTATCAATAACATTGAAGATATATAGACGAGATAGATACGTCAGCATAGAAAGCGTACTGGATTTTTAATATATTCGATCAGTGTATACTATCTATTCAAGATATTTAATATATTCGATCAGTGCATACTATCTATTCAGGATATATTACTGGATTCAGGTACTCTTCACACAATTGCTCTGAAAAAATATAGTTCCATTCATGATCAGCAGATGCAGGATTACAACAAATGTATAGAATATCGATGTGTATGTAATACGTGGGAGAAAACAAAATTAAAGTCAAATGTTTTTAAGAAAAATCACTTTTCCGCCAGAAATGTATATAAGAAGTGTTCATATTCCTACGCTAGCTGCCTCCGTCTTTTCACGAAATATAGGTCATTCTTCGATTGAAAAGTTTTATATTACTTTGATGAATATTGTTCGTTAATTATCATACAATTTCTTCTGAGAGAGAATGTTAATCATTAATTTATGTGGGGTTTTCCCGTTGTTTAATGACGGAATGCGTATACAACACTCAACACCTGGATTCGGACCACAATTAAAAGGTGAAGGTCACCAGTCTGAAGATATTTGCAATGTATTCAGTGTGACATACACATGTCTATTTATTTTTTAAGGGTTTCTTTGCTGTTAAGGTTATACCATACACAAAATTTGGAGAAAGTGTAGATTACATCAATCCTTCTTGGTAAAAATTAGAGTACAATTGTATTTATTCCGAGAGATTTGAATTTTTTCATGTCTTTGCTTTGAATTTCCATACAGATATAAAAGGAAAAATTTGGGAAGAATGATAAAATAAGACTGGTTTGATAGGGATATTTTGTGATAAAAATTATCATTTTTAGCAAAAATTAAGCCTGCACAAAGTATGTGCCCCAATAAGTTGTATTAATAGGTATACGCATTCTCATGTAGTATTTTTAAAGCTATACTTTTCTGCTGTATTTTAATAAATTTGCTAATCCCCAACTTCCTTGATTTCCTTCTTTATCATTCGACAAAAAAGCATAAATATCTTTGTACCGTATTTGTGCCATCTATCCATTTTTTCATATGTCTTGCAAGCACCGGTGTGTGCACTGTTTGCTAGTGACAAAAGACTGGTGACGGTATTTGCTACGGACATGAAGGACTATACACCAGTTTCATAACAAGTGCAGTCTTTTCTTAGAGATCAGCTGAGCATAGTGAAAATTCAAGTAAATTAAAAGTCGAATATCTTGGATATGGGGGTAACCCATATCTATTCTTGTTAATATTGATTTTCAATATTTCTATACGATTAAAATTAAAATCGCAAGTAATCAGAAATTGAAACGAAACAAAAAATATGATTTTATGAAGAATAAATTATGTTAACTTCGTGAAAATCTGCATGTAACTATTATAAATGTGTATTTTGATTAAAATCAAAACTTTAGATATGTACATGAATATATTTATAAAGTGAAAAAATTATGTTCAGTGTTTTGAGTTTTAACATATATACGCGTGCGTGCGCGAAATATTGCGTGCGTGCACTGAATTTATCGACGCAACCCGTGTCTTTATCAAGAGACGTATATTACATAAACAAATGCATATGTATGTAATCTACATACTGTTAATCTACGTCGTTAACAAAAATACATAATAGACTATCTTAAAATCCCTAATTGTAAATTTGTTGATTTATCTTAATTGTTTATTCCTTAATTTTCATATTGCAAAGATAGGTTTTATGTTACAAAGGTAGGTTTTATATTACACAGGTAAGTTTTATATTACACATGAATGTTTTATATCTTACAGGTAGGTTTTAAATTTCGCAGGTAGGTTTTATATTATACAGGTAGGTTTTATATTATACAGGTAGGTTTTATATTACACAGGTAGGTTTTATATTTCACAGGGAGGTTTTATGCTACTCTGATAGGTTTTATATTTCACAGGTAGGTTTTATATTATACAGGTAGGTTTTATATTACACAGGTAGGTTTTATATTTCACAGGGAGGTTTTATGCTACTCTGATAGGTTTTATATTTCACAGGTGGGTTTTACATTACTTAGGAAGGTTTTATATTACACAGGAAGGATTTATATTACATCGAAAGGTTTTATATTACACATGTAGGTTTTTTTATTCTACTTATATTACATATCTAGGGTTACATCGTATGACGAGTATTTTATGCAATTGAAAAATTTTGCCTTTCGATCCGTACTAAATTTTGTTCTGCGTTTTTGATTTCTGCGGTTGCATTATACCTCTATGTACCTGTAAGTATGTATGTAAGATTTTCGACGCAACCCGTGTCTTTATCAAGAGACATATATTACATAAACAAGTATCACACACCACGAAAAAACAGCAAGAATCAATAATCTGTTAACAAGACTGATACACTTTTGTACTAAATGAGAATATATATATATATATAGTATAGGCATGGAGCTTTATTGAATGTTTGCATAAATCTTTCCACCGAAGTGGAGTTGGAAAATATTGGAAATATTAAAGATTTCTTTTATCAAAAATTTTGAGATGATGCAAGATAATAAATAAGACATCAGCCATATATATAAAAAAAAAAAAAAAAAAAAAACAATGGTTTTTATCATGTGGAATTGTACCTCTCTTGTCTATTCGATTTTTCTCCACAAGTTACAGTTCTGCATCTAATACACTAATGGGCGTTAAAACCGCAATAATAGATCATTTTCTGTATTATTCATCAGTTCACTACAGTAAATAAACACATCATATATTACATAGGCATTAGGGGTCCGTGTTTTCCCAACTCTTTATTTTGTATTCCTTATAGTAGTTTTCAGATTGATCACTGTTCGCTATCTTCACCTTTCGTGATTTATATCTCCCGTTTATGCAATAAATTGTTTATTATACCGAAACAAAGCAAGACTACAGGGAAAATCTACTACAAAGTAAAGATAAGATAAACAGCAAATTTTTCCGTAAAACATGCATGAAAGGTGAAGATAACGAACAGTGATCAATCTCATAACTCTTATAAAGAATCACGGATGAATCCGGGACTAGGAGGAGTAAGCATTTAAGCATCCCCTGTCGACCGATCACATCCATCGCAAATCCCATATCTTGATCAGTAAACGAAGTAATCTGTAGTCAAACTTAATGTGCCATGAACAGCCTAACAATCGGTATCAAACACGTCAGGTTGTATTGACAAAATATAACGTTATAACAATCAACTTTAATTCAGACTGTTAAACCGCCATAACATCAATTTATTTGTCAGTAGCATGCCTCGATTTAAAGTGATCATACACAGAACAAGCTCTTGCGTATCTAATCAGTTGAGAGATATAAACACTATATGGTGGTGGTAATGGAATATCGCTACATAAATATGGGAAGTTGACGATGGAGAAGCTGAAATCTGTTTATCATAAAGTTGAGGTGTTAGTTTGCCGCTAATAAATCTTGTATTAAGAATACACAACCTTCCTTTTGGACAGATCCATTTCTTTACCGTTTGAGAATAATTCACGCCATTTCTTCGCCCATCTGTGCTTTCGTTTGTTCTCGAGAACTTCTCCACCAATCAATTGCCCCTCCGATGTAAATACTACTTCTTCAGTTTCTTATCATATTCTACCTTCTTTTCTTCTCTGACAGTGTTAGAACGACCGCTGTCCCTTTTGTTCTCTTCGCTCTCCCGGTAATTTTATCAATGAAGTGAGAAAAATGAGAAACGGCATCAAGTTTACTAGTGAGTATTGCGTGTGAAACAACGGGCTGGTAACGCGTTTTCCAGATTTCCTCTAATTTTCTATCTAACCAACTCCAAACGCCAGAAATCACACCCGGGTTATATCAGTTAATTCCTAACCAGAGGTGGGTTCAGCTGCCTAATAGCAGTAAGCATCCCTTGTTGACCTGTCATACATACTGTGAGCCTTATATCCTGATTAGAAAAACAGAGTAATCAGTAGTCAAAATTGATAAGTAAAAATGGCCTAATGCTTGCTATAAAACACACAAGACAGCAATCGACAGGTTGTATTTACAAAGTAGATCATTATAGCAACTAAATGACTGTGAAAGAGTGACTTTAAACGGGATTATTCAAACCCATGTAACATCAACTCTTATGTCGGAAGCTTGTCTCCATTTATGAATTAGCACACGCAGAACCAGTCTGATTAAAACCAGACCCTCAATCTCGCTCTCTTTTTTTCTATGTCCGCTGGTTGATTTATATAGAGATCTCTTCATTTGATTGGATCTTTAAAATAGAAGTTAATGTATACAAAGTAACCTTTGACGTGACCTACAGGCCGGTGTTGCCAGACCTTCAACAAGCGGACAACGAGAAAAAAAGAGGGAAGCGAGATTGAAGGTCTGGTTTTAATCAGACGCAGAACATGCTCCCCCGTAATAAATCAATTGGTAGCTCTAATTCATGGTTGCACAAAAGATTGATTACATAAAATTGTGCAACAGTTCCGGTTTCTCATAATTTTAACTACGTTAAAATAAGTATATATTGTTTTAACGGAATTCCTTTGTGCGTTTAATTTAAGATTTAACTTTGATCATCTGATATTAGTGGGCGGTGTGATATTGACTGTAAGATCAAATTCTCTCAGTACTGATATCCAAAAGCGGACTATCTCAGATAAATCAACAAAGAAAATTTAAAGGGCAATGTTTTAGGTACGGCATATCCCTCACAGGGTTCTGTATGAAAGAAAAATATCAGACATTCTTCGGGCCTCAAATTGTCTGATATTATTTTCATTGATTGATTGTCTATTGTTTAACGTCCCACTCGAGAATTTTTCTCTCATATTGAGACGTTACAATTCCCGGTGAAGGGCTGCAGAATTTAGGCTTATGCTCTACGCTTACGACCTTTGAGCTGGGAGGGATACCTGCGGTGACACGTACCTCAGTTTTTACGGTATCATCCGAAGGACCGCCCCCTTTAGTCGCCTCTTACGATACGCAAGAGGTACTGAGGACCTATTGTAACCCGGAACCCAATAGGATGCCTGTGTGTGTGTGTGTGTGTGTGTGTGTGTGCGTTTGTAAGCGCCTGAATCACGCTACACGAGTATGAACACACACCTTTTATCCCACTACATTTTTTCTTCCCACTACATGCACCCGTGTAGTGGGAAGTATTTCGTTCGGAAACGTTAACTCTCATCACACTCGATTCAAAAAATATAAAATAGTCATATGTGTCGGTTTCCGGTGTGTACGTGAATTTTGTCACACACAATCACGAGTCCAAAAGAACAGTTTACACACTTAGCTCCATTGCGTTAAATGCGCATGCGCAATGAGAATTTCCTGTTTAAAGATGGCGACAACTGTTCTCAGTAAGTATAATATTTACGTTGGTATTAGGGAATTATTTCGTTCTTTTCTAAAAGAGAGTTGTGGTAGAAGGCTAAGAAAAGGTCAGTCATAACAATTAGAGTTTAGAAAGAACTAATAGTGACGTCACATGAATGCTAAATTAAATATCCAAGGGGATATTTCTTGGTTAAAAAGTGTCTATTTTAAAATCAAGATTTGTTATTATAAATCTGACATTTTATTATCATCACTTATATTTATTTAATAACGGACCTGAATTTCAATAACTTTAGACCAGAATATTCAAAAAATCATATTTGTATAATCGACAAAATTAGTAAATCTAAGACAAAAATACAACTAGTGCAATTATATGGACAAGTATATATTCATTTAAAAAATAATAAGCAAGAAATACACACTGGCAAATTAATCTCTTTCACTCTGACATTTATCGTGATTTTAATTTTAAGGATTGATAGAGTATAGAAGCTAATGCAGATCAACTTTTCTCAGAAAATATGTCATATTCACAAGGAAAGCGTGCAATAAGTGTTTCCAATTTATGTGATTTATTATGTCTTTTCCTTTCTTCATTCTAATTGTTTTGTTGATCGTAATATAAATCTGGAAAAAGAAGCAAGTTGTCCCAGGCAACCCTTTGTTTGTAATAAGGGCTACTGAATAGGTAATCCTTTGAGGAGAGACTACCAAAACTCATAAGTCACAAGCTCTGGCATAAATTTTGCAGGTCTTCATTTGTAGTGATTGGAGATTAATTGATTGTTAGAAAGAATTGGAAACTTGAGAATCAATTAATAAGTTATTAATTCCCTTTGAATTCCAGAGGAGAAAGATTGTGGTGAGAGAAATGAGAGAAAATAAACTTTTTAAAAAGCTTTTAAGTGCACTTTGTATCAGTTTGCATTCACTTATTAAACTATCATGCAGGGTTATAATACAGATGTTCAAGTGATATATTTAATCAATTTCATAATTGATAATAACAATTTATTAATTTGCTAGCAGATGATAAAAAATTTAACTGATTAGCAATTATTGGGGATCTTTTCAATCAGATTATCAATTTAATCAATCAATAGGTACATTACTTTGAATCATGGTACTATAATGAAAGATTTTTAAGCAAAACAATGACTATGTTGATATTGACTATGATATTCAAGCAACTGCCAAATACTTTCCCGATTATTATTAATTTGTGTAGAAAGAATGCATCCATTGATCATAAATTTCGCAAACAATCAATCTAATGCCCATTGTGAATTTAGCTGCATAACTGTAGCTTTCGTTAAGTTAAAACACTTGCAATTTATTGCACACAACACACAAACCTGTACAATGTTGGACTTACAGTATTTCTATTATTTCCTAACATGCACAAACATTGAAGACATTTCACTTCAACCTTGGAAAGTGAAGCATGTTAAATTTACATGCAGACAGAGAGTAGCATTTCTACCTGTAAACAAAACCATATAATTTCTCATATGAAAATATGAACTTTTGAAATATTGTGATGGTCAAAAGTAAATACATGTAGATCCAAAAATAGAAATACTGTTTGGCTTTAAACAAAAATATAGATTTTCCCTTTTGCTTCATGATCAGGCAGATGCAAAGGGAATGTAAATACTGCAGCACGGTGTCTTGCATGAGCAAGTGGTCTGTCAGAAATACCCGATTTTTTTCCTTAATTGATATTATTTGTATATCTATTAAACTCATTTCTTTACATTTTACATTTCGTCATTTTTGGTTATTTTCCATAAATACATTTCGCGGGTTTTTGAGCTCATGCACCAGCGCTTAGTATATATACTACTACTGGTCAGTGTTCGGGCAATGCAAGATTCGTTAAAAGCAACAAAGGTCGCTTTTGTATTTCTGTGCTTAAATAGCCTTCCCTCCCACCCAGCCCATTTTCAGTTTTGAATTCATCTGTTTTCATTGGTGATTTTTCAGCTTTGTCAATTTGATGTTTGCTTATTAAAAGCGATCTTGTAACGAACGGAACCAACCTATTCACTTTTTCTGTTTTGTTTTATTATCAAATAGTCAAGAAAATATTTATTTTCGGACGAGGGCACTGAGGGAGAAAATAAGGGGACATGGACACGATTTGAGCTGAAAATTTTCAAATTTTATTTTTTCATTTCTAATGTTTAGAATGCTTAACTAAGGTATTTCTAATGGTCAGCAAAAATTTGAGTGTCAGTTGTCAAAGTACGTGGGAGATGCAGAGCTCACAATTCTTTGTAATAAACAAGGCTTGTGCCATGTTTTTGTTTACATAGGTTGAATATACTAGTAAATGTTTCGTTTAAAGCAGATAATTCTGAACACAATTAAATACTTTCTAGTGTTTGGCATCTCATTTTGGTTTAAACATGCTATTTTCTATTAAGCTATCTATATGTAAACAAAAATATGGCGCAAGCCTTGTTTACTTTACAAAGAATTGTGAGTGCTGTATCTCACTTGTAACTCAACAACTCCTATTCAAATTTTGGTTGACCATTAGAAATACTTTTGTTAAGCATTGTAAACAGTAAAAATGGAAAAATGAAATTTTTATAATTTTCAGCTCAAATCGTGTCCATGCCCCTTTATGATGTACTATTTCTAAATAAATATTTCTGATTACAATCATCAAATTACCTCAAATTCCATTTCTTAAATTCTCATCAGTACTATTTTTAGACAGCAATCCCAATCATGTGACACTCATATCAATGTCCAAAACAACCTGGTTTGTAATTGTAATTCCGGATGAATTTTAAACAGCTGGTAAGGGATGATTTAGAAAGCGTGAAACCTCCCTTAAATATAAATTCCTGATATATATGTTCTTATTTTCGTTGCCATAATCAAAAAATGAAATACCTTTTTAGAGCCAGTATGTCACTTTGTAAAAAAGAATTCAAAATAAAAATAAGTATTTAGGCCATGCCAATTTGTAATCTAGTTCGTCGGATTCGCCGCTTCTATTTGTAACAAATCCAAATTATAAAATTATCAAAAAATAGTATCCGCCCGCGTGTTCAAAAATATCCGTAAATATTTTTTTTAATTTTTACAACAAGCGCACAAATAACCTTGATGTACATGCTGACAATGACAGAAACGCGGGCTCTCGAGAAATTTGCTAACAGTGTAATACGGTTAAGTTATTCATGATGTCTATCTTAATATGTACGATACTTCATAACACTGGATTGGAAGTTGTTCCTTATACTGGAATCGAACTGGAAGCCGATGAAACTTTTGAAGCGCTATTCGATGCCACTATTTAAAGAACATTGATAGCATATGATTGATTGTTTGATTACCCTATATATTGACTGAAGTCTCTCTTGAGAATATTTCACTCACATGAAGACATTACCATTGCCGGTGAAGGGCTGCAAAATTTAGGCCTATGCTCAGCGCTTATGGCACTGAGGGATCTTTATCGTGCCAAACCTGCTGTGACAAGGATCTCAGTTTTTGCAGTCCTATCTGAAGGACCGCCCAATTCATTCGCCTCTTACAACAAGCAAGGGGTACTGATCGATGACTATTTTAAACCGGACCGACAGTTAACGACAAATTCACAAAAGGTTTGGTGATGTCATATCAAAATTCAAGAAAATTCTCAAAGCGATGCAATGGATATTGCATTTGCAATGAATGTCAAAACTGGATGTGTCCCTAGCAATATGCATATCTCTGAATCGAAAGTTTGTAGAAATGAAACTTAAATAAAATGCTTCAAAAAGACCTTATCAGTTAATGTTGCAAAGTACATGTATTAGGTATAAAGAAAATAAGTCTTTGAAACCTGAAATACTTCTTATTTATTGTAAACTATATCAACAAAGTTGAAAAATATTAAGTTTATGTGGTAAACAAATGATATCTGATGATTTTAGATCTTTATTTTTAGGCGCCCGCTTTTTAAAATCACACTTAATTCAATTAAAAATATTTATATTTCTTGTATTCGCTCGCCTCATAATTTTTATCTCCAAAATTAAAAATAATATTTGTGAAATAATTTCGCCCTCTCGCCTCACTTTTTTTGTTTGAAAATCCGAAGAACTATTTTACAAATTGGTGTGGCCTTACATATTTAATATCAATCATATAATAATAATTAATGAATATTACATAAAAACTAAATGTATACATAAACGCTCTTTCCTTCTAGTACATGTTCCCTACATACAATGTTTTATTACAGCCGAGTGCCAATTTGGTCAACATGTTTTATTGCTTATCCTGATTGACAGCTCTATTAGTTGGAACTGATCTGGTGTTTGCTTTCTTCGTTTCTTCTAAAACTGGGTTTAGCATATAAAGATTTCTCCAAGTCCACCCAACGTGCCAATCCTTGTTCTCAGATGACTACAAACCCCGTCCACAACTCGCATGCATTACACATAACACTTTACAACAAGAGCACTGTCCAAAATAAAATAAAATTCTTATGATGTGCAATGGGTTTCAGGTATATATACTCATGTAAAAAAGAAACTGTTCAGTGTAGCTAACTTTTCATAGATAATCGTTGATTAACTCACTGAAAACCACGTATATCAGCAGTTGGTCTGATTTCTTTTGCAAGTTCAAAAATGTGCTTTTTCATAAACCACTTAGCAGTTTAAAAAAGCGCAAACTGCCCAAACCCAGTATATACTTGGATGAATTAGATATTGAATTCATTCCTTAAATAGATCTGAATAGAATTGTTTTCAGGTCACATGTTGCCTCTCTTAAGGAATACATTCTGTAATTACAAGAATGTCTGCTTGCACCCGAGTCTGTTTCACTTGAATTGATCATTGTTCCAGGAATGTCCAGTTCTGCCAAGAATTCCAGATAAAGACTGCACTGTATCCCAGTTGCCTTTCAAAGATGGTCAGGGTACATGTAGAAATTCATGACAAATTACCATTTCACTTAAACTCATCATTGTTCCAGAAATGCACAGTTCTGCCCAGAACTCCAGATTTAAAGACTGCATCCCGGTTGCCTTTCAGTGATGATCGGGGTACATGTAGCCTGTCGAAAGTCATGACAAATTACCATATAGTCAAAACTAAAATATCCTAGAATAAGATAAAATTAAGTCTGGTCTATTTTGAAATCTTATAGGCAAAGAAAAATTGCTTTTAAGAATGTCTGATACATACACTTGATAAATTGTAATCTATCTATCCTGCTATCTGGCCACGATATTCAAATCTTAAAAGTACGTATTCCAAAGTTCTGCATGTTTACAAGATATTTACCTTACTCAGCTGTTACTATCAGTATCACGGTCACCATCCGTTTGTCAGTTTGTGATGGTTGGAGCAAAGACGCATTGGGCCCAACATATCTGGGCATGAAATGTAATTCGAAGTATCTCTCCTGATCAATCATTGAGTAAATACTCATCATGTATGATCAATCTATGCTCAGAGTCCAATTCCAAACAACAGGGTCTACAACGTTAATTTGACCTCGATCTGCATTCACTTCCTGTGAAAGTGAAAGTAGCCCAGTAGGCACTGAAATCATGGCTGCTGCATGCTGGAGAGTGAACTGAACTTAGTGAACATGAGCAGCATTGTGGATCGGGACTAATCAGAATTGTAATCCTGTATATTGAAGTGTTGTATAAATCACCATAATCGTAAACAATGGAGGTTATTTGTTTTATCAAAATTAAGTTTGGAAATATGTTGGAGGTTAACAGGTTAAACCTTGTTCCGGGTAGCATATACATATTAATATTTTACTTCAACAGTTCAATACTTGTATCTATGAATACATAGCAAATTGCAAATTTAGTGTAATTTCAATTAGTGAGAGAGTGCAGGACTTTGTCGCAAAAATCAATCCTCTGCTGTCGTAGTAAAGCTGAATGGTCAGATATTTTATCAGTATTATAGTCTGTATATGTATGGGCAGTGATGGTTCTGTCACTTCTGCATAATTTCAAGGTACGTGGTGGGTACAGTAATTTTGTGGCGGTGTATGGCTGGCATCAGTCCCTAAACTACCTTGTAGAAGTATGTTAGTCTAATGTTACAGCATCTGTCTTGAAGTGTTGGTTGTTTGAAATCTCTGAATATTGCACTGATACATTCTGCTACTCGGTTGGTATGGTCAGAGAGATAACTCTTGCTCCGATGATTTGGACTCTCTCAATGTTGCTGATGTCCTTAGTGTAGTAAGGATCCCATACAAAAGATACGTACTCTAAGATAGGTCATATAAATGAGATATAGGTATTTCGTCGGCTTCCTTTGGGGCAGTTTTGTAGATTTCTTCACAGATATAGCCTAGGTTTGAATCAGCCTTCTTGGTGATGTTAGAAATTTGTGTTCCCCGCTTTAGGTCTTCAGATGGTAATTCCTAAGTACAGGTTTGATGGAACTTGTTGGAGGATGGATGAATGTATTTTATTTGGTCCTGCCATTGTGCATAATTTTTTTGTAATAAACAGAGCCTTTAACGATATGAGATTTGTAACATCAGCCCCAACCCCTCAATTGTCCCCCCTTCCTCACTTGACAGTGTGTTTTACCCCCATTCTATAGTCAAACATGCATACATATAGTAAAGTGTAGATATTTTTATCCACCAAACAGTTGAACTTTTTTATAAGTTTAAACATAACATATTGTTATAATGTTTTAATTTTTAATTCCAATCTTGTGTTTCTGATTATACTAGTTGAATACCCGCACAAGCACGAGAAATCACACTTTACACATAAATAATGACAGTGTAAGAGAAAATAAAACTAATTAATGCAGTATTGAGCTATTTCACCATGGATTGAACAATATTGACCAAGCATCGAACAACTATGCAGTAAAAGTTTAGAATAAAAAGAATTTCTTATCTTATGAAAATAAATCACAGATCCAAAGAATTAAAAATATTAATTTAACATATATATCTATGTCCATGTAAATTCTTCAATTAACAATCGGAACTTCCGTGTTAAGGGTTATTGATCAGTAAGGGGTTCTTTATCGTGCCAGCACCTACCGTAGCATGGGACTTTAGTTTTTAAATGCATTATCAAAGAGACCCACAATTTGAGCGCTTGGAGTAGTACTGTATCTGTTGCTTTGTTTATTTTTAAAAGTTTATTTTACTAATAGATGTATTTGAAGTTATAAATATGAATAAAAGAAAAAAAACGTGCATTAAAAATGTTCTTTTCATGGTGAATTTGTGTCTGGTCCATGGTGAAATGAATATTATACGAAACTCTGTTTAGCTACCCGAACATCTGGAAATTTCCTTTAAAACTAAAATTGTGGATAGAAGATACAAATTCGCGCATTTTATAGATTTAACAATTATCGCATCCTAATTCGCCCAATCCTATGCATACTTTAAATCAATTTCCTATTAACATATTCACTATTAACAGATTTATGTAATATATTACTATATGTTGTCATCTCCAAATGACTTAGATCCGCCAAAGCGTGTCCACCACTTTACTCTCATTTTTGCTATTTCGGGGTAGTTTATCGAAAATGAAAGTAGGTTTTCAATTAATTTCACAATAATTGCTGATCAGGTAGAGTTCAATTATAGTTTATAGGGACATCATCTCATATGTGGTTGAAATTTTAAAGGTGCAAGCAATAGCTCATTTGCAAGCATTTCTTAGTTTATTGGCAAAATTTATTCATGTATAAGTATAGATATCTGCTATCTTATAATTGGTCGACTACAAATGAAAACATTTCAGTTGAGAGCGAAAGTTTCGGTTATGTGGGGATCTTCAACAAATTATCTTAGTTTCTTGTTTCATGTTCTATATCATATGCATAGTAGTTTATCAGGCTCAGCTCTAGCTGATACACATGTCATGGACAAGGTGAGACAGCATCTGGAACCTAGGGCTGCCTTGTGCTCAGAGCCAAGATATCTCTATCCAGGCCCATCGTCAAGGAGCTATCTCACCCTTAAATTTGAAATCATAAATTTTCCAATTAATTTTGTATGTATTAAAATACATTTATGAATTAACAATGCGATAATCAATAAATATTTTTTCGTAAATAATACAAAATAGTAATATTTAGTCTAATACCTCCTCTTTTCGCCAATCCCAGTAAAGTTAAATGTATTATGTAATTCCCTGTTCCCATTTGTTATAAAAGGGAAGGAAATGGGCCAGTCCTTTGTGAAGTTCAAAACAGGTTCATTGTGAACAGGTTTGGCACATAAAAGAATCCCCACTGCTTAAAGGCCATAAGTGCCTAAGAAGGGGTCTAAATCCCTGACATTTGACAATATGTGTATCAATAGGAGTGAGATATTATTGAGTGGGATGTGCAGCGGTACTCACACAATTATTTTCTACTAGCCTTTCTTAACATTTCATGCTTCTAGTTGAAAACCATACTTCAATTTTGAGTAATTATACTTCTTTCAGAAGATGAATCATGATGATCCCTTTGATCTCAAAAAGCCAAAGAAATCAGAGAAAAAGGTATGAAACAGTGTGTTTAGTTTTCTGTATAGTGTTTTATGTGTAGTAGATGGCCTGAGACATAATTGTACTCGTATTTAGATATCCTGAAAGCTTTATAGGATTTTACATAATAACTATGCATATTGCCAAATATTTGACATATGTCATTGTTAATAATCTGATCAGAAATCTAGTTGTAACTTTTTCCATAAAGCAATCTTCATTTTGTGTGACTATTTTAGGCTATAAAAGTAATCTATTGTTATATCTGTTAATATGTTGAACATGTACATTCATTATTTTATACTTTGAAATTAACTTGGCAATGGTATGTTTATAGCATAGTAAAATCACGAGGATGGTCAAGAAGATCATTTTTGCATTCAAAGAGTTACTTACAAACTTGAGTGATGCATTCTATGTTGCCTTTTTTTTTTTTTTTTTTTTTTTTTTTTTATAGATCTCTGTACTTTTTTCAGATGTAATGCTAGTATAGACTTATAAATTTTACCTTGTTTCTTCTGAAAATTTTCATTGAAACTATTCAAACATTATACACTCAGGTATGTGGTTTCTTAATGCTTGTCAATTATCTCATATGGAGATGTCACCAAGACCAGTGAAGGGCTTCAAATTCAGGCCTTTGCTCAGCCATTAAACAGTGAGGGTTCTTTAGCATGCCACACCCACTGTGACAATGGATATCTGTTTTTAAAGTCATCTCTGAGGACCTGTGACATTCACACCTGATACCAAGCGTTTGGCTATGGAACTGTCACTACCTGTTTTAATGACTTAGGTTTGTCGCGGCCAGGATTCTAACCCCGACCTTCCACATGCGAGGCGAATGCTATAACCTCTAGGCCACCGTGGCAGTTTGTGTTTTGATACTACCTGAATGTCACTACAATGTTTCGTATAAGAATCTATGTGTATACTGATATGTGTGTCTTAGAAAGAGTGGAAAAAGGAGGTAAACATCAGGATTCACCTGAATTTCAAATTAAAGTACTCTTTTACTTTCAGGGAAAATGTCCTAGCATGATGAGAAAATAGCGAACAGTGCTATTGCCTCACATAGAGAAACCAGTAAGGAGAATGATGCATTTTCAGGTATAAGAAATTAAATACTAGAGAGAGATCCTTTACTTTAACAAGAATACAACATTTGTAATTTGACACTACCTGAATGTCACTACATGTGTGTTAGAATCTATATCTATATATATATATATATATATATATATACTATCTGTGTGTCTTAGAAAGTGGAAGGAGAGAGAGAGAGAGAGCATCTTTTAATCCTTTAGTATAACATGAATACAACTTGTGTGTTTTGACACTACATGAATGTCACTACATGTGTATAAGAATCTATGTGTATTATAATTTGTGTGTCTTAGAAAGAGTGGAAGAAGGAGGTAAACATCAGGATTTACTTTTACTTTCAGGGAAAATGTCCAAGCATGATGAGAAAATAGGGAACAGTGCCATTGTCTCACTTAGAGAAGCCAGTGAGGAGACTGATGCATTTTCAGGTATAAGAAATTCAATACTTCTTGTTGTTAGCAACAATGAGAGAGAGAGAGATAGAGAGAGGGGAGAGAGAGAGAGAGAAAATTATCCTTTAGTTTAATTTGAATTAAAAAAAAATTACATTTAGACATGTGAATGTCACTACATGTGTTTAAAAAAAATTTGTCATTTTGAAAGAGAGGGAAGATGTTAGAAAAGGAGAGAGAGAGAGAGAGAGAGAGAGAGAGAGAGAGAGAGAGAATTATCCTTTAGTTTAACTTGAATTAAAAAAATTACATTTAGACACCTGAATGTCACTACATGTGTGAAAAAAAATTTGTCATTTTGAAAGAGAGGGAAGATGTTAAAAAAGGAGAGAGAGAGAGAGAGAGAGAGAGAGAGAGAGAGAGAGAGAGAGAGAATTATCCTTTAGTTTAACTTGAATTAAAAAAAATTACATTTAGACACCTGAATGTCACTACATGTGTGTAAAAAAAATTGTCATTTTGAAAGAGAGGGAAGATGTTAAAAAAGGAGAGAGAGAGAGAGAGAGAGAGAGAGAGAGAGAGAGAGAGAATTATCCTTTAGTTTAACTTGAATTAAAAAAAATTACATTTAGACACCTGAATGTCACTACATGTGTGTAAAAAAATTTGTCATTTTGAGAGAGAGGGAAGATGTTAAAAAAGGAGAGAGAGAGAGAGAGAGAGAGAGAGAGAGAGAGAGAGAGAGAGAGAGCATCTTTTAATCCTTTAGAATAACATGAATACAACTTGTGTGTTTTGACACTACATGAATGTCACTACATGTGTATAAGAATCTATGTGTATTATAATTTGTGTGTCTTAGAAAGAGTGGAAGAAGGAGGTAAACATCAGGATTCACTTTTACTTTCAGGGAAAATGTCCAAGCATGATGAGAAAATAGGGAACAGTGCCATTGTCTCACTTAGAGAAGCCAGTGAGGAGAATGATGCATTTTCAGGTATAAAAAATTAAATACTTCATGCTGTTAGCAACAATGAGAGAGAGAGAGATAGAGAGAGGTGAGAGAGAGAGAAAATTATCCTTTAGTTTAACTTGAATTTAAAAAAAATTACATTTAGACACCTGGGGCCCGTTTTACAAAAAGTCGTAAATCTTAAGTCCTAAGTCATAAATTTGAAGAACTTACGACAGATCGTAGGACCGTTTTACAAAATGTATCGTAATCGTATATCGTAAATTCTTTTGTCGCAAGTCGTATATGGAACTCTTCAGCGCATGAAGTTGTAGAATTGAACATAGATATTGCGCGAAACCCGACGCTTTGACGTGCAGCCACTGGGGAGGAAAGAAAATTGGAGCAAATTAACTTTGAATTATATATTTGCATTGCTAATTAAGCGAAGTAAATTTATTCAATTCAATCTATTGATTTACCAAACATGTTGGCATACAATCTTAATTGATACATTAATTAATAAACTACTAATTCATACTAACAGTGAAACGACTACCTAAATTGGGATGGGATAGACAGGGAATCCACACACTTTGAAGAAAATATCGCCAAAATAAATCAAGGGGAGGAGGGGGCCTGACTGTAGCCAAAACCTGTTAATTGAATGTTAACCATTTGAAGCTGATCAATACATGTACATATAAACAATTCTTGATTACTGCATAGCATGTTATGAGCAAGCATTTTGTTTTTACATACATTGTATATACAAATGCACATGCATTTATATTCGAGTTACAAGACTAAGGTGGGGAGGGGTGGGGGGGGGGGGGGTCAGATTGCTAATTATAAGTTAGTTGTGCTAATACATGCATATTATATGAATAATTAGACTTATTATTTGATCTCAAATTATATATATTCCTAATTATCTTAATATTAGTTACAGATTTCCAATATCAAGGAAATTAACTTGATTTTTTAAAAGTTAGATTTTAAATAAGAGTTATTCTTGTGTATTATAATATACATGATATACATGTACTAGGCGATATAAAATAATAATTTTACAGGTACATGGCTGTATCAAGTGGTCTAATATAGGACGGAAAGGTGAATCTTTGCAGTTCGTTAATGGCTATATAACAAGCAATATGATGGATGATGGTACTTGTTAAGGGGGGGGGGGGGGGGGCATTCAATCACACGTTAAAAAAAATGCAACACCGTCTATTTTTTCATAAATACTAATAACTGGTATAATGGGGGAATGTAGTTATTAATTAATTCACTCACAATTTCTTTTTCCATTTGAAATACATTACAAACATACTAATAGGCCTAACTGATAATTTAATGGATGTGGAAAAGGGTTAGGGATTAATTCACTCACAATTTTTCCCCAATACAGTGTCTTTCTCATACATACTAATAATTGGTATAAATCTACCATGATATTGGATAAAACCGTGCATATAAATGATGTACTAGTACATGTAAGTGCATACATGTATAATATAGGCGTACATAACTAGGCCTACGTGGATGGGTGCGTCGAAATATAAGATCTGATATGACATGCATATTCTTTTTAAAAATGCTTGAAGTAGTCAACATCATCATGATCATTGGAAAAAGTATGGTCTATGCGGGAATATACAAACATTGTAAAAAACATTGCAATGGGTCCTATGGCACACACTTGCTACATTTGTTTGATCCGCGCACTGACGGAAATACCACATTTTGTGTGACGCAGTCATCAGAGGAAGTGATGCATTGTAGTAAACAAAGGAGGCAGGACAGGCCTTTATGTGTGCAGACAATAATGAATCATGGTATGTACTTGAATAACAGCTGGTACAGCCTTGCTTAGGTTTGTAGGATGCTCTACGTCTCCCGTCACTAAATTTGTTAACTCGTAGAGATACCGCCTGGGCAAACGATACCTCTCGACTACCTCAACATCACTGAGGTAGTCCAACGGATTATTTCTATCGCGAAACACCCGCAGCACACGTTTTTTATGAGTCTCATTCATAATATTAAACATTAGAAATGCAGCCATGTTGAATTATTTTAATAACCATAGTAACAAAGATTTTATGGAGCACTTACAACAAAACTTGGGACATAGGGTCGCCCCCGGGCGGTCGTAGACTTAAGGCTGAATTTCATCGTAACTTGTAAATCCTAAATCTTTGTAAAACGGTCTCACATCGTAAGTTATGTCTTACGACTAATTTTAAGACTTACGACCTTTTGTAAAACGGGCCCCTGAATGTCACTACATGTGTGTAAAAAAAATTTGTCATTTTGAAAGAGAGGGAAGATGTTAGAGAGAGAGAGAGAGAGAGAGAGAGAGAGAGAGAGAATTATCCTTTAGTTTAACTTGAATAAAAAAAATACATTTAGACACCTGAATGTCACTACATGTGTGTAAAGAATTTTGTCATTTTGAAAGAGAGGGAAGATGTTAGAAAGAAAGAGAGAGAGAGAGAGAGAGAGAGAGAGAGAGAAATTATCCTTTAGTTTAACTTGAATTAAAAAAAATTACATTTAGACACCTGAATGTCACTACATGTGTGTAAAAAAATTTGTCATTTTGAAAGAGAGGGAAGATGTTAGAAATGGAGAGAGAGAGAGAGAGAGAGAGAGAGAACATCCTTAGTATAACAAGAATACAACATTTGTAATTTGACACTACCTGGATGTCACTACATGTGTGTTAGAATCTATATATATATATATATATATATATATATATATATATATATATATATACTATATGTGTGTCTTAGAAAGAGTGGAAGGAGAGAGAGAGAAAGAAAGGGAAAGAGAACAAGCATCTTTTAATCCTTTAGTATAACCTGAATACAACTTGTGTGTTTGGACACTACATGAATGTCACTACATGTGTATAAGAATCTATGTGTATTATAATTTGTGTGTCTTAGAAAGAGTGGAAGAAGGAAGTAAACATCAAGATTCACCTGCATTTCAAATTAAAGTACTCTTTTGCTTTTAGGGAAAATGTTCAAGCATGATGAGAAACTGCGCCATTGTTTCACTTACAGAAGCCAATGTTGAGGATGATGCATGTTCAGGTATAAAACAAATTAATTACTTCTTGCAACTACAACATTAAAAATGAGAGAGAGAGAGAGAATCAATTTTTGTTATTTTGACACCTGATTGTCACAACATGTGTGTAAAAATTGGTGTTAATTTGAAAGAGAGAAGAGGTTAGAAGAGAAAAAGAATCAAATTTTTTTGGCACCTGAATGTCACTACATGTGTGTTAAAATTGGTGTCATTTTGAAAGAGAGAAGAGGTTAGAAAATGAGAGTGAGAGAAGCAAGCATTCTTTAGTATAACATAAATATTTCCCTTTACATTTTGATTGATTAAATATTGTTTAACGTCCCTCTCGAGAATCTTTCACTCATATGGAGACGTCACCACTGCCGGTGAAGGGCTGCAAAATTTAGGCCTATGCTCAGCGCTTACAGCCTTTGAGCAGGGAGGGATCTTTATCGTGCCACACCTGCTGGGACACGGGACCTCAGTTTTTGCGGTCTCATCCTAAGGACTGTCCCATTTAGTCGCCTCTTACAACAAGCAGGGGGTACTGAGGACCTATTCTAACCCGGATCCCCACGTGATTTTTACATTTTGAAGCTATCCAGAATTTCAATACATGTATATAAGAATCCAATGTACATGTATATAATGTTCTTTATCACTTAGAAAGAATGGAAGAAGGAGGTTTACAAGATAGAGATAATATGCATAACTATAAACTTTCTAATGTGTTGTCTTTCAGTAGAGGTGTGTATTGATCAAGATTTTCCGATACGATACAATACAATATTTTCTGATGCGATATCTGATATATTGGATTTACAATGTAGTTAAGCATTTTCTGAAGTAAAATATCAAAATTAAAAAAAATGAAGTGGTTTAATATCTTTTATTTCATAACAAAACAAACAATGACAATTAAAGTCTGAGGAACCTCTGATGTCACAATGTAAAAGCGGGTATTAAAGTCTGAGGAACAATCTCTCACCAGAGGGCGTTACGCTACGCCCCAGTGAAGCTTGCGTAGCACGCCCTCTGGTGAGAGAATGGTCTGAAGAATCGTGTTCCTGTTAGAAGCCATTTTTAAATTATGAACTTCGATCCCAACTATTAAAAGGGCTATTTTTAAACCCGACATATCGTATCGTCGAAACACCATATTGTATATCGCTAGACAGGCGTATACCGGTGCATTTCGATATATTGATTCACCCCTATCTTTCAGGGAAATGTCTAAGCAAGGGACAGGATATTGCAGTCAATGACTGTGATTCATCTTATAATGCAAAAGTTGGAGATACGCTCCTGCAGGTATGAGCAGAATTTATAATTTGTAAATGAACAACACATGAATAAAAGTTGAGAGAGAGAGACGGGGGGGGGGGGGGGGGGGCAGGATTTCAGGAATCTTAAATCTATATCTGTATAAGAATTTTTTAAATGTAAATAGAGTAAGAGAAGAAAGTATACATATTAAAAAAGTATGGCTGCATTTGTAATACCTCTGTGGAATTTTAACGCAAATATCCTGGCATAGATTGGTTTTTTCAGACAGTGACACTGATACAGAAGATGTGAAGGATTATATGCTTTTAGGTATGAACAAAGTTGTGGTCAACTACAGAAGAAAGACATCAGAAATGGAGAGAGAAAAAAAGATCTCAGTAAAAGAGATCAGCTTGTATTTCAGACATTCTTTTCTGTAAATTTTGACACTTTACCTGATTGTTACTACATGTGTATAAAAATCCATGTCGTTTTGAAAGAGAGAGTGAGTGATCGACTTGACAAGGAATTCACTTGACAAGGAACTGGTGTTTAACGAATAATGATGAAACCACAGTACCAATAATGATTCATCACACTTGTCAGAAAGGTCTCTTTTATATAGTTTATACTGACAAAATTTTGGTCTGGTTTCCAACATTGCAAACATACTTTGTAATATGGAATACATGTATATAGCTTTAAATCAATTTCATTTATTTATTTTTTTTAGTGAAGGACCCTGATTATGAACCAGACCACTGCTCCGACAGTGATTCAGACTCTAATTGAAGGTAATTATCTCTTTAAAGTCATTTTCCCCTGTACTGCAGTACTCAGCAATTGAAACAGAACAATCTTATATACATATATTTACATTCATTGAATTTTTTCTCTTATATTTCTATTGAAATTGACATTGCTTTCATCTGGAGCAATGAAAGCATGTTTGTTGCAAACTTGTTGGATCCAGTTTTTTTGTACCACCTTTCTGTGTAATCATTACCAAATATGGGGCGTCATCAAGGTCAAAGGGTGCGTTGGCTGTTCTGTTTAACGTAACAAATGGGTCAATTATATGTTATATTAGTACTTCAATCTAGTTTATATTTGAAAACAATACAACAAAATATAAATATGAACAATAAAATGTCTTTCTTTGTTGCTTCATCGGGTGATGAAGGTAGCAATCATTGCACAAAAAGTTTACATAACCCGTTTACACGGGTTATGAATTTTTTTTTTGCAATGCTAGCTACCTTCATTACCCGATGAAACAACAAAGAAAGCATTTTATTGTGTAAATAACTTGTTAGCTCACCTGAACCGAAGGTTCAAGTGAGTTTTTCTGATCAACATTTGTCCGTTGTCTGTCATCGTTGTTGTCGTTGTTGTAAACTTTTCACAATTTTATCTTCTTCTCCAGAACCACTGGGCCAATTTCAACCAAACTTGGCCAAAAGCATCCTTCGGTGAAGGGCTTTCAAGTTTGTTCAAATGAAGGGCCATGTCCCTTTCAAAGGGGAGATAATCACAAAAATGCAAACATAGGGTGGGGTCATTTAAAAATCTTCTTCTCAAGAACCACTGGGCCAGAAGAGCTGAAATTTACCTGAAAGCTTCCTGACGTATTGCAGATTCAAGTTTGTTCAAATCATGGCCCTAGGGGTAGGATGGGGCCACAAGGGGGATCGTTTTACATACAAATATATAGGGAAAAACTTTAAAAAATCTTCTTCTCAAGAACCACTGAGCCAGAAAAGCTGATTTTTACATGAAAACTTTCTGACATAGTGCAGATTCAAGTTTGTTCAAATCATGGCCCCGGGGTGTAGGGTGGGGCCACAAGTGTGGGGGGGGGGGGTCAATGTTTTACATACAAATATAGGGAAAATCTTTAAAAATCTTCTTCTCAAGAACCATTGGGCCAAAGAAGTTGACATTTACATGAAAGCTTTCTGACATAGTGTAGATTCAAGTTTGCAAAAATTGTGGCCTCCAGGGGTAGTTGGGGTCATAATAGGGACTAAGGTTTTACATGCAAATCTATATGGAAAGTCTTCAGATATGGGCCAAGGTGACTCAGGTGAGCGATGTGGCTCATGGACCTCTTATTTCTGCAGTGTTCAAAATTAACCATAGACCGATAGACCGAGTCTATGTCAAATGACACTGGTCTATGCCAATTGTAATTAAGATAGACCAAATTGCCCATGCCGATTTCTCGGTCTAAAACAATAGTTATCCCAAAAGTCGACTTCTGATAAACGTTATGAGGAAAGAAGGACATTGTTATGGAAATGGAAAGAAAATATGCTAAGTACATTAGAAGTAAATGACAATGTTTTAAATTTGTGGGGTTTTTTTTTTTTCAATGTTGCGGTCTATGCCAATTTCATTAGGTCTATGTCAACTTGTTTTGGCATAGACCAATGGTCTATACCAAGTTTTAAACCAATTTCGAACACTGTTTCTGGTTGTAACACCTATTTGTTTGGGTAAAAAAAATATAGTTTATACTAGCACGAACATTTCACACTTAAATATATATTGCTTTCAGGGTTTTAAAGCATAAGCTGCCCCAATACAGTTTATACTCATATAAATCGGGTAGCTTTTGTATTTATTCCTTGAATGTTTTTTGTCAATAGAAAACCAAGATGATCTTCCTGACAGTTTTAGGAAAGTGACCTCATGATAGAAGGTAATTGCCTTTCATCTTCTTTAGTCTCACACCTTGCACGAAAGAAGGGGATATTAAATTGGATCTTTCCATTTATCCATCTGTTAGTCAACCAAGGGTTTTTCAGATGATATCTCAAGAACTTGGAATAAAACTTTGTAGGTGTTATCCTCATGACTTAGAACGGCCTTTATTTTTAGCTCACCAGAGCTGAAATCTCAAGTGAGATTTTCTGATCGCCTGTTGTCCGTCATCTGTCCATAAGTCTGTAAACTTTTTACATTTTAGACTTCTTCTCCAGAACCACTGGGCCAATTATACCCAAACTTGGTCAAAAGCATCCTTGGGTGAAGGACTTTCAAGTTTCTTCAAATGAAGGGCCATACTCACAAAAATGCAAAAATAGGGTGGGGTCATTTAAAAATCTTCTCAAGAACCACTGGGCCAGCAAAAAGCTGAGATTTACATGAAAGCTTCCTGACATAGTGCAGATTCAAGTTTGTAAAAATCAGCCCCCCCCCCCCCCCCCCCCCCGGGTAGGATGGGGCCACAACAGGGGATCAAAGTTTTGCACACAAATATATAGGAAAAAAATCTTCTTCTCAAAAACTACTGGGCCAGGAAAGCGGAAATTTACATGAAAGCTTCCTGAATAGTGCAGATTCAATTATGTTAAACTCATTTACATAACTAATAAATAGAAAAAAATATTTTAAAAATTTTATCCGTAAGAACCATTGGGCCAAAGAAGTTTACATTTGCACGAAAGAATCCTGAGATAGTGCAGATTCAAGTTTGTTAAAATCATGGTCCCCAGGGGTAAGATGGGGCTGAAGTAGGTAGTAAAAATTTTACATGCAAATATATTATATAATAGGGAAAATCATTAAAAATCTTCTGAAAAATCACTGGGCCAGAAAAGTTTATGTTTACATGAAAGCTTCCTGACATAGTATAGATTCAAGTTTGTATTAACCATGGTCCCTGGGAGTAAGTTGGTGCCACAATAGAGATCAAAGTTTTACATGCGAATATATAGGAAAAATCTTTAGAGACTCAGGTGAGCAATGTGGCCCATGGGCCCCTTGTTTTTAAGTCAAATGCTTAAAGGCCAATGTTGTGATGTTACACAGTGTAGAAAACATGTAGTTTGTGGATGATATCTCAAGTAGCATATAAGATCTTTGCAAATTCCTTATATACCAATAACAAATACCCATTATTTTTTATGTGAACTACTTAAGTCACATTATCTTACTGGACCCTAATGAGATTTTGGCATGAAACTGCTGATTTTTGAAAAATACCTAAATCTCCTACGCATGTCCTACGTCCTATATTATTTTCTTGTTCAAAGTTTCTAAATGATGTCTCAAATAGTATTTGGGGTCTTGGTTTAAAACTTTCCTTGTACTTTAAGTTTTTTTATTACAAATAAAGACCCCTTTTGTAATGAAGGTCTTGATCAAAATAAAGGTATAGGAAATTGTTTCATGAAGTAAGGAAAGTAAAATTCTATAAATTTGCTTGCTGTACTTGATAGTAACAAAGTTTATATTATAGTTTCAGAATGTCCTACCATTGATCCTGGAAGTGAAAAAGTATCTGATAGTGAAGAAAGCTACGGTAGCATAGAGAGTGAAAACTATCCCATGCTCTCTGGAAAGAAAGAAAAAGACATTTCTTTTTAAGCCATAAGGTGTTCCCAAAAATTCAATTGGAAACTTTAACAAACTGCATGCCTGCTTTTTTGTGATAAGATGATTGCTAACATTGCAAGACATCTTGAACTAGCACACAAAGCAGAAATTGAAGTAGCTAGGGTTTTAGCTTTCCTCCCAAAAAGTAAAGAAAGGGGATAAATGAGGGAGGAACTTCAAAGTATTAATGTGTGTATTATGTATAAATTTATTTGATGTAATCACTAGTAAAACCGATTTTGCTTAATATACATTATTTTCTATGCACTGCATAATTATGTAGATGCAATAACTGGGACTTAACATTTGAAAAGAAGTTGTTTGTGATTCTTTGCAATTGTACGATGAACCCGTAAGTTACATCATTAAATATAATGCTAGATTCAATACTTGTCCTGTCATTCAGTCTCGAAATGGTGGCTTTCTAAATGGAAATGTCTACTATGTACTTGACCTATATAGCTTTGCCAGAAAATGAAGAATTTATGCTTAAATGCATGTAATATAAGTGTAGCGAACAGTATAAGAGGGAACTTATACTGCCTCGCTAGAGAGCTAGCTTTTCTAGTGATGTGGTAGAATCTCTCTTGATTATGCAAGTTAAGCAACAGCGAGCGTGATCAGCACTTGGCTGGGTGACAGCTACATGTTACAAATTGGTGGCAGTGGTGGGATAGCCAAGTGGCAGTGGTGGGATAGCCAAGTGGCGCTATCCCGTTGCACATTTTTGGTGTCAGAAGTGGGATAGCCATGTAGTGCTATCCCGTTTCACAAGCATAGGGGTCAACTGCAATTTTCCTCAAAAGTACATTACCGTGGCCAATTAATAGCACAGGCACCTGAAGTATGGGGTATTAGGCTTACACCCCCCCCCCTTACCAGTATAATAAAATAAACCGGTAGAAGGCCCAATCTTTAAAGCTTACAAAAAGCATCAAATGATTACATAAATTGAAAGAGGGATGAGATAGACAGGGAATTCACACATTTCAGAGTTATTGTCACGAAAAATTTATAAAAGGGGGGGGGGTAGTAATATCCGTACTTTAGTTGCCTGTGATTAATGGAACCTACAAAAATCTTGGTGTCAACTACCTAATTAAAAATATTTTTAGAAAATAATTCTATTTGTTACAAAACTTTGATTGGCTGGTTATTGAAATACACTACTAGCATCCCACTACATGTGTATGACTGACGTCTCCATATGAGTGAAAAATTCTCGAGCCAGACGTTAAGCAAAATACAATCAATCAATCATGTGTATGACAGGAATATATTCAAAGTAAAGACATGTGTATCGAGTGGTTAATGAGAGGAAATAAATAGATGTAAATTCGAAATTAAACGCAAGTAGTCGGTTTCATGTGTGTCTACTAACATCCCACTACACGTGTATGACAGGAATCTCAATATTAAATACTCAAAGTAAAGACATGTGTATCGAGTGGTTAATGAGATGAGATAAATACAGGTAAGTTCATAATTTAACGCAAGTAGTCGGTTTCATGTGTGTATATCAACACTGACAATGTAGTGAGAATCATGTGTGTGTCAGTGAAGAGTCACGTGGTCAGATGTAGTGGAGTTCAGGTGAAATTTCAAATTTTTAATAAAAGGATTTCATGGGTAATAAACCCTGTTGGCACATTAGAGCAGGCCCTCTTTTACAAATTTGCTCAAAATTGCTCTCCAACATGCTTAGAAAATAGTGTAGTGACTTTCAGGAGTAAAGTCATGTGTAGTGAGTTTCAGGTGTATACAAGTATGTGTGTGTGTGTGTGTGTGCGTGCGTTTAAGACAAAACTAAACATTCCAGGTGAACATCCTTTTAATCCAATTGAAAATAATTCTACAAAATGTTTATCTTGTTATACTTAAAGACTCCATTATCTATGAGAAATACTGTATAGCCTTTATATGCGTGATAACACTGTACTAAATGTGTCAGATATACTGGTGACTATGGTTAATAATACCTGTACTGAGCCTTAGTGTCAATAATAATCGAATGGATTACAAACACTTAACTATAGCATTAAATACAATGTTTCTACCTAACCTCAAAATCAATCCACGTTTCGATTAGAAATGATCCCATGATATTTGAACAGCTTGATGTCCGTTGTTACTATGTATAGAACACAACTGACTTTTAATCCTACTATATTCAATGACGGATGCTATTATCGTCCTATCGGTTCTTCGCTCTCTCTTTTACAATAACCTTGTACTCAGACGGAAGCTCTAAACCAAATCCCATCATCTTGTACTCGGGGTTTGCTTTGACGCCATCCGGAAGTCGGATTTCAAATCGCTGCAAAATATTTGCACACATCAACAACAATTCCGGTTTGGCGACATTTTCGCCCAAACAAACTCGGCGGCCTGCTGAAAAGGGAAGCCAGCTATCAGGTCTTGTTGGTTTCATTTTGCCATTTTCATCAAGGTATCGATAGGGATCGAAACTCTCATGATCTTTCCAATACTTGGGGTCGTGATGAAGTGCCCAGTGGTTTATCATAACGGTAGTCCCTTTAGGAATGTCGTATCCACCTATTTAAGATACAATCAGAATAATGAATATCGATGAACAAGTTACTTAATCTTGATTACACCATCTTTAAAAGATAAATAATCTATACATATATACTGCGTTATATTTCATTGTAATTTATTTGTACGTTTTTGTTTGGTTGCCTATAAAAGCGCTCCCGAATCATTTCCTTTCTCTAAATGTTTAAAAAAAAATCGGACAAGGAAAGATCCCGGCAATAGGAATTATATGTAATATACTACATATACAGCACATCCATCAAAACACTTTATAACAAAGGTTTCGAGACGTTTTACTAAAATACCACTCACCAACTTGAGAATCACAGATAGTCATGTGCGGGACACCTAGTCCCGCGACATTCCCCATTCTCAAAGTCTCGAAAAGACACGCCTCTGTAAGATCGAAATCGTTCCTGTTCTTCATCGACGGAATACCAGAACCTAATAAAGATTCGTGTACAAATGTATAGCTGAATGCGTTAGTGACCAAGATTCACGCAGTACATCAAAAACACAACACGCTATCTAAAAGTAGGCGTTTCAATCTTACCAACAACTCTGTCAATTTCCTCCTGGCATTTAGATTGGATTTCCGGATGCTTGGTCATGAAGTACACAAACCAGTCCATGGTCATTCTGGTGGTGTCCACTCCAGCTACTCATAGAATATTCGTACAATATACATAATGTTGTAAATCAAGTCGAAAAGAAAAACACCAAATAATCCATTCGATTTGAAGAGGCTTCTTTATAAATAACGGACACCAAATACCGAACTTTTGAAAACAACCTCAGTTCATCATTTTTATCTTGATTCTTGCTATACAGCATAGTCATTTTACTTTAAAATTATCTACCATATCTACTTAACTATTTATAATAATTACATCTATACATCTTAATTACTTGAATTACTCTAATTTACCTATGCATCATGATTTCTTGAATTTTTACAGTTAGTAATTTATATACAATACATGGAATGTAACTCATTCTTATGAAAACCAAAATTCGATAATTTGGCTGTAATAATTAAAATGGAGACATAAAATTAGAGTAGGATCTTATATATCAAAAGCAGTGATCGTTAGTCCTGATTATCTTAATTAAATAACACCCTTGTTCTGTTCAAGGATATGGCTTAATGGATTTTCCAGTGTTGAAAAATATACACATCCTATTTCAACCGGAGGAATAAGATCTATGCAACTCAAAACAAACCCGAAAATAACGAAAATTTCAAACTGGCTAAGCATGGCCTAGAATACGAAAGTCCATATAGGACCTATCAAAAATATATTTCTAATCTGAAATAACGAATTCAGAATTCGTTATTTCAATTCTAATTCGTTATTTCAAACATTAAAATTCATCATATCGGATAAGATTCGTTATAACGAATTTGTAAACTTCGTAATTTCAAAATTTGAAATAACGAATTCAATTTGGAATAAAGAAATCCAAAATTCGTTATATCAAAATGCATAATTCGTTATAACAATTATCACAAAACTTGTACTGATGAAAGAGTGAAGATAATGAACAGTGATCAATCTCATAACTCCTATAAGAAATACAAAATTAAGAGTTTGACAAACATGGACCCCTGAATCTACCAAAGGTGGGATCAGGTGTCGGATCGTGCGACATCCTTCTCCTACTACACTTTATTAACTCCTCGTTCTATCAAATTGTATTAATTTGTTTTAATGAATCAAAATCCGATTTAATGACTTGAAAACTCTATAATTTCAAATTATCTAATATATTCTTATTAATTCTGCAATTCATTAACACGACTTTTTTTTTTACTAATTACTAATTTGATATCAACGATTTTATATAGTTTTTATAATTTGATATAACCATTTCTGTAATTCGTGTTTTCAAATTTAATTCGCTAATATAAATTTTGAATTTGTTATAACAAATTCAACAAATTTGTTATAAAAAAAATTTTAATCCCTTATAACGAATTTAAAAGTTTGAAATAACAAATAAAAACTGTACTAACAAATTTTGGAATTCGTTATTTCAAATTCAAAAATATATTTTGATAGGTCCTAAATGGACTTCCGTACTAGAGACAGGTGACTGCGGGTTCTTCTTCATCACTACATAGTGATAAAATTCATATTTCTATTTTTACAAGGAAAGTAGGGCAAAAAGACGATTCTCATTCTCCCATTTCAAAGTCGGGGAGTATCTCCCTTTTACCTACGACACTACAAAGAAAATAGGATACAAAGATATTTCTCATTCCCCCATTTTAAAGTTATGAAGTGTCTCACTCTTTAACTATTCCCCCCGGAAACATTTACTCATTTATCATCCATATCATTATATTCATGCGCAAACCCACCTTACACACCAGACGTTAGTAAAATGTCATGAAAAACTATTCCATCAGTGGTGGCTATCCAGCTGGATAATATCAATTTTAATTTTTTACATGAAAGTGATTTCTATATGTATTTATGATAAAGAATACGTCGGAATTACCATGAAAAGAAACGAGTTTCATACCGAAAAATATGTCCGATATGGTCTGAACTAAGTGTGTATCGTCCAATTTCTCCAGGGCCGCTTCATCCCCCTCATTTTCTGCTTCCTGTCTGGCGATCAGTAAACTGTCTGTGAAGTCCCTGTTTATACCTACAACATATGGATAACAGCTACAGTCCACTCCACTTATATTGAATAACAGCTAACATATAAAAGTTCTTATAAATGAAACATCTGTCTATTTTTCCCCTAGATGACTATGACTAAATGTGACTTTTGTTTTCTAGAAATAATTTCTTTGAAAGATGACTTCAAATATTTGAAAGACGCTCACCTGGTTCGAAAGTGTCCATGTGTTCTTTGAATTTGGCTCGGAGTATTGCGTAAAGTTCCTCTATTTTGCTCACCAGTTTCTTCCATTTTGCTGTTGGAAATATATCCTTGAAGTATGGAAACGCATCCTCTAGCACACCGCTTCCCAAATCGTTGAGCAAGTCTTCATCTAATTTCAGAAGTCCTTTCACTTCTGGGTCTTCCACTGCTCGCCTAGAAAGGAATCAATCATTGATATACAATTGATTTAAAAGAGAATATATGTGAAATTTAAATTAATGAGTCATAAAAGATTATAGATGGTTTCAGAAGTACAATACTGTTGCATTAAGTGCAATGTATGTTATATTCTTCGATGATAAATAAATGCAGTGCAACACGTGATTGCTCATGTTGTCGAACGACACTATGCAGTACAATGAAAGTTGAAGATAAGGAACAGTGATAAATCTCATAACTCCTATAAGCAATACAAAATATAGAGTTGGGCAGACACGGGCCCCTGGACACACCAATACAATGTACTGTACATTCTTAAATATATGAGGAATTTATTATCGCGTAATTTCGCGAGAAACATCACTCGCGAAAAAATATTTCTCACTTTTATTTTTTATTGATAAAATACATGTAAAAACATTTGATCAACAGAGCACTCGCGAATTCATTATCTCGCGATTCGACGTTCATGAGCCATTTTGCGATAAGATGTACTCGAGTAAAATAAGAAATCTACAGTATTAATAGCACTTTTAATCATTTCTCTTTCAAAGCCTACCATATCATGAATAAGCAGCTAAAAAGAAATCTGCACTTACTTCTCACCAAAACAAATGGTGTAGAGTTGATGGAAAACCATCAGATCGATATAATCTTTTGCACAGAACGGCTCTTTCTCCTCCGCCATTTTATCCAGAAATTTGTTCATGTTGTCTTGTATCATGTTTTCAAGTAGATTCCCTTGTAAGTAATGCCTAAAACATCAGTAAAACTACTTAACATATGCTTGTCCAAAATGTTTCACTTTTCCCACACATCTATATAATTTTGTACATTTACCATCCAATATAATATGATATTAGTAAATATACATTTGATATTTATTTAGTATTTCAGACAATTGTCTTAAGTACAGTTCGGTTGTTTTTCATCAGTAACATGTTAGAAGTACCTGAATTAAATAACAAATTCTATTTGTCTTTTCTTTCCTTACTTTTAACATAAATTACTTAATTTCGTACGATGTTCCACATCAAATGATTTCAGCAGATTGTTTGTAAAAGTGTTTCTTCTTCAGAACACCCCGTTACTATTGCTATGTTGCAGTACCTTAGTGCTTTGCCTGCTATTTTCCTGTGCAATTTCCAAGTTGGTGAGTAAGTACTAAAGGCAATGTCTTTCCCGCCCTCCGTAAACAAATCACCTGAATCATCAATTAATATGTGTCACAGTAAACGAAGCGGGTTGTTTTTATTCTCATACATTGAATTTTGTATAATTATTTTTTCAAAAACATGATGTAACACATTCATTTACCAGATGCAAATTTCGGTCTTCCAGCAAAGTCCGCCTTCCTTTTCACCATTGCTTCCAGTACCACATCAATATTGTTTAAAATGATCCATGTTTGGGGACCTATATTTTGATTTTTAGAAATGTTAAAGGTTTAGGAGTGAAAGCAATCAAACATTAAAACGCCTCTCTCTATCTATCTATCTTTTATACGTGTCATCACTTCTTATCTCCTCTATTTCAAAAATGAAAATAAAATTACTATATTTTGATTTTTAAAAAAGTTAAAGATATACTTGAGAAATTAATCTCTCTCTCTCTCTCTCTCTCTCTCTCTCTCTCTCAAACATCATTTCCTATCCTCAATTTCAAAATGTCAAATAAAGTTACACAAGAACTGAAATAACAGATTTACTACATCAATCAATGTTGAAAACAAACTGGATATCTGCAATTGTCGGCATTGAATTTGCAATCTGTGCACAGACATATCATGATGTTAGCACCCACAGTCAAAAAGGTACATCCAAGAAACACTTAGGTATTGATGATACTTAATATTTCTTTATCGAATGTTTTGTTCTATATTGAATTTCCTGTTTCTAGTTAACTTGCATTACACTTGCAGGTTAACAAGTATAGTTGTGGGAAAAAATACATGACGATGTAGTCGATTCGAAATACAAACATTTGATTTTTTCCATTTGTATCGTATAACTTTCCGCATGTAGTATAAATAAAAATCATTGGTATTGCACATTTTCTATTTGTATTGTATAATTATAAATATGGAAAAAAGATACAACACGAACGAAAAATATAACATTACAAATAAAAAAAATTGTTGCAAAATTTGATCTTTCCATTTCCATAGCATATTTTTTTCTATTGCAAATAAATATAATTTGTACTGTGCATTTTCTATTTGTATTACAGTGTACATAATTATAAGTATGAACAAAATGTATTAACAGGAAATTATACATTACAGATGAGAAGTTCTACAAAACAAATGGAAACTGTGCAACACAAATGACAAAATATACAATTCAAATGGAAACTGTGCAACACAAATGACAAAATATACAATTCAAATGGAAAATATAGGATGCAAATGGAAAACTATACAATAAAATGTAAGAAAAAAATTAATAAATAAAAAAAATACACAATATATATGTGAATCATACAATACAAATGAAAAATTATGAAAAAGATCGAATATAGTGACATGCCATAGATATGTTTATAGATTAAGTCCTATAATGTTATAGGAAATCATCAAATCAAATGCAAGGTGAAGATAATGAACAGTGATCAATCTCAGTCAAAACAATTAAACAAGGTGTCATTAATTTTCACGCCAATGTCCTACATATTCTGCGATAGATGAGTGTGTTCGATTAATTAGAAACCCTAGTTTTATTCACATTTTGAACTTACTTAAAAATGTTCTCTTTCAGTGTATTATCACCGATAACATTTGCTGTTTAATCTACGAGTGGTAATGAGCAATATTCAGATAAGAAAACAAACACAGATTATTCTAACTGTTTTTCTTGTTCTTGTATCAAATTAGGAACAACAAGCATTGTAAGAATAAATGGTTCCCTACCGGAGGCAAAAATTATTGGAACGCAACAATATTCGAAGTTCATTATGAGACTATGGTAAAAGGGAAGATTGGAAAACCAGGATACGAAAGGTTGGAAATCAATAACTATTAAGGTACAAAGACTAGACCGGAAAAAATTTAAAATCGATCTGTAACTGTAACTTGTTATGGCAAAGCAATCATCATGATGTACTGAATATCAAATGAATATCTGTAAGCATAACAACAAAAAGTTAGGAAAACTGACAATTCATACTATTTTTCAAAGTCCAAGGGCCATAACTTAGTAAAAAAAAAATCAACGGACCGAGGCGAATTTCGAACTCGATGTGTAACTTGTTATGGAAAAGCAATGTACCAAATATCAAATGAATATCTGCGAGTACATCAAAAACAATTCCGGAAAACTGATTTGCAAAACTGACGGAGAGACAGACAGACAGACGGAGCACAAACCTAAAGCCCCCTTAAAATTCGTCGGTAGAAGGCTAATAAATCCAGAGCTCCTGTATCCCACTTCCGTCGAATAGCGGAAGTGTCGTCAGTGTAGCTTCACCTTGATGCAATTACATACAATACAACTTAACTTGTCCACTGATGGCATCATGCAGCAAAGATCGTCAAACTGTTCGCTAAGATCAACAGAAAATTCTCAATTTATTAAATAATGTACTTCAGGAAATAAACCCAAACTAACCAAAAGACAGACTTAATACTGGACCATAATTCTTGGAGAGTTCCACTGCTTTCTTATGGATTTCAAGCGAGGTATAGACTGAAAAGAAAACGAAGGTAATAATTTCATACAATTTTCTCAATTATATTTTATTTGACCTAAAGGTTTCTTACTGGGAAAAGTAAACTCCCATTATTATTGCATAAAAAATGGGGGGGGGGGAATAGTTGGATGTAAATATAAATCTACTAGTATACATGTAGGCTTTTAGAGGAGGACGAAATGTCATTCTTTCTATTTTATACATGCTGTTTATTTCCCCTCTAGAGTCTCTTCCCTCTACCTTCTTGTAAAAATGGCAGTTCTAACTCTCATACAACATTAATTCCACTTTAGGCACGTACAACAGTTGTATGCTAAAGTATTTTATAAAAAAAATTCTGAAAATCGAAACGATTCATATTGTGGATTACAATCTTTAAATGCATTTTAGAGAGACTTCAAATTCTGGCTTAAAAGTTTCATTTGTATAAGTAACGGATTTTGTTTGAATTGTCTGTATAAAAATGATTGGTTTTTCTAAATAAAATTTGATAAAATTACAGGGTTAAACGTAGTGATGACAAACAATAAAACGCCATTGTCATGCTTTGCTAAAATTCATTCTGGACAAAGAGGAATTCCTTTGTATTAATGAACACGTTTCATGATATCATCCAAATCCAAACTTGCAAATTCTTGGTAAAATTTACAGTGTTGCATCATAATTATGTGAAAAATTCATCCGAAAAAAATCCTTTTCGAAAAAATACATTTTCTATCGGACTTTGGAATTCTGCAAATAGATTATAGAAATGTTACAAATTCCTAGAGAAAATACAGGTAATATTTCTCTGAATTTCAAAATATCCCATAGGAATTTCTCATTTCCTATTTAAAAAAAATTCTTCCAGGGCTTTTGTCACAGAAGATTTTTGTCAAGTCTAACAGATTACGAGAAGTTCTCTCACAGCTATCTACAAATATTTTTTTAAGTGACCTGAATAATTCCCGATTACAGGTATGCATCGTGGTCCTGGCGGCAGACGATATCGCATTCGTTTGATGACGTAATACACCACGAGACCTATACTAACTCCCGCCAAAACGGTCTGTGTGTTTATAGATACGTTGATCATGGCTGTTTCACGTTGTCCCTAAATTGTATCTCTTTCTGAAATGAAGAAAACGATCATTTTGATGTGCAGTCAGATGGCGTAAAGTACTTTAAAACAAATCAAAACATAAAAAAGAGGCCCATGGGCCACATCTCTCAACCGAGTCACCTTGGACGTTGTTCAGCAATAGTCATTATTAAAAGGGTTTTGTTATCAATCTTGGTTTCCGAAAAAAAATTTGACCCCATCTTGTGACCCCAACCTAGTCCCAAAGAATCCCTACATAACTGAAAATGAATGCACTGTAGGATATGCCTAAATGCACCAATATGACAGAAATGACCTTGCTGTTCTGGTAAAGACCAAGGTCACAAGGTTATAGTTCATGAAAGATCTTCCCATAAGAAATCTATATACAAAATATGATAGCTCTACCTTTAATAGGTCAGGTTTTTGACAAGTAGGTCAGGGTCATCAAATCAAACGCATTGTATCACAAGGTTTTAACAAATAGAAGCTATATACAATAAATGAAAGCCCTATCTTAGATAGTTCTGATATTTAACAGGTAACAGTTTTTTACAAGCATGTTAAACTATAAGGGCACAAGGTCAAAAGTTTTAGTATAAAATGAAAGGTCTTGCCAACAGAAATGTATATACAAAATCTGAAAGATCTACCTTACAAAGTTCAGGAGATGTTTTTGAATAGGTACGATTTTTAAAAAGTAGGTCCAATTCGAAAGTCAAGGTCAAAGTTCACGGAACAACAAGGCTTTGCTATAAAGAATTTATTTACAAAATATGAAAACTCTAACTGAAATAGTTCAGGAGATATTGAATAGGTCAGGGTTTTTTTAAAGTAGGCCAAAATCAAAGGTTAAAAGATAAAACAGCATTGTGCTATAAAAATCTATATCGAACTAGTTCCAGACATTAGTATATTCAATAGGTTATATTTTCATAAAATTAGGCCAAACTTCTAGTTGAAGTTCACAAAATCAAAACCCAGGATGTGAAATGAAAGGCCTTGCCATGTGAAGCATATATACCATATATCTGTATGAAAGATCTACCTTAAATAGTTCAGGAAACGTTGAATACGTCAAATTTTCAATGAAAGTAGGTCAAACTTCCAGGTCAAGATGACACACCATTGCATCACATAAAAAGTCTCGCAGTAAAGAATTTATATACAAAATATGAAACCTTATCTTACATACATGTAGTTCAAGAGATATTTTAAGAATTTTCTTATATACCAGCATATAAAACTATTGTGGCCCCATCCTACCCAAAGGACCATGATTTGAACAAACTTCCATTTACTCTATGTTAGCAAGCTTTCGTGTAAATCTCAACTTCTCTGGGTCAGTGGTTCTTGAGAAGATACGAGGGCTGTTTGATCTGCAATGTGCATTGTACGCTATCTCAAAAGCATTCGACTCAAATAGTGAAATGAACATTACATCCCTTCAAAGTATATTCTCCATGGTTTGAAATACATACTTTCAATCTCTGAATCCATTTCTGAAATGCTTCGTGGTACGCTTATTTCGGTAGACCTCTGAGGCACTGACTGATGGCTGACCCAAGGGCTTGTCGGGACTTGTAACGACGACCAGATAAGAACTTTTGAAGTTTTGGAAAAAAGAAAAAGTCGCATGAGGCTAGATCTGGAGAGTATGGTGGGTGTGGCAAGACAGTAACCTTCGACTTCAAAAATTGCCTCACAAGTAAAGATGTATGTGATGGAGCATCATCATGAAGTAGACGAACATGCCTAAATCCTGACATAGGGTGTCGTTTAAGATCATATTTCTTGAACTTTTTAGTATAACATCTTGGTACACCTTTTCCCTTCGGCACCGGAATTTGTACGGCTATATCATCACATGAGAAGAATATGCAATATGTGCTTATGGTTCTTTTGGCAACCACAGGCCTTCTACCGTGTTTAGTTAGCCATATTTCGTTTCCAATTTTTCTTACTGATTCGAAATAGTGAACCCATGTTTCGTCACCAGTAACAATGTTTGCAAATTGTCTTTAATTGAATTTGGGAAACATTCTGAGCAATTGCTTAGCGGTTTGTACTCGTACCCTTTTTGGTCATGTCAATATCGCCAGTCATCTGGTATTGAGCCTGAATCCAAAGAGAGCTGGAATGTCTTCGCATGAGCTTTGTTACATGTATGTAGTCTTTATCTTCTTGAAGCATTCTTGCTTGTCACCATCCGGATCCGTGTCTTTAAGAGGGCGGGTGCTTTTTAGAAACTTCGAAAGTCCGGCAGTGTTGACACAGATAGGGAACAGCCTTGGCCCTCCGTTTTACATGCTTGTTTTATCCTCCCTTGTGTATAGTTAATGAAACGATTGGTTCGGGATATCATTCTTTGATTCTGTGACATTGTGGAGGAGTCCATTAGACTTTCGAAGGGGAGAAACTCCTTGTTCGATCTGTCATTTGCTCTTAAGTCTTGCTGTTATTTTGTAGTTTTCCTCACCCTCTCTCATTTAGATATTGATCGCGGGCCTTTATCATTTCCCACTGGGCTGTAACCTTAAGGCGATAGTATCCGAGTTGGTCCTTTCCACTGCTAGTATCGCGTGTCATGGGAAGAGCTTTCTCTCGTCTATGCAGTATACGTTTGAATTTTGTGGTTATCCAAAGATTTGGTAGTTAATATTTTGAAATCTTCCCAGATGCCTCTATGGTTTCATGGTACTTCTCCGTGATGTTTCCAATGCCTATACCCATGTGGCCATTACCAGCTATCATTTCGGCTTTGTGCCGCATTGAAATCTTACGAGAAGTAACCCGTTACTTGAAAGTATTGAGTGATAGGCATTACAACACTGAATCGTGATCACCTTTTCGAAGGGCTGTGAGATTTGCATTTGTCAACTATTGATGGATGGGATGTGAAGATGACGTCGTATCAAGTAAACCTAAAATTAATAGGGGCCATTTACTCCTTAAGATTTACCAGGCAGCATACCAAGTTTGATGTCTGTCAAGCAAAAGGTTCTCAAGATATTGAGTAGAAAATATATTCCTATGTACAGTTTTACCCTTGACCTTGGACCATGTGACCTCAAAATCAATAGGGATCATCCATTCCGTATGTTGTACCAGTGTTCCAAGTTTTTTGTCTGTCGAGCAAAGGGTCATCAGGATATTGAAAGAAGCATATTCTTCTGTCCAGAGTTGATTGGCCCTTCACCTTTTGACTTGAAAATCACTAGGGATCCTCTTCTACTCATAACCAACCAACATTTGAAATATCATAACCATCAAGTGAATGGTTCTCAAGATATTGAGCGAACATTTGGTCAGACCAATCGACAAGTGCAAGTACCCTCCCCCCCCCCTTCCTTCCTTTCTTCTTTGAACGGGGGCATAAGTAATTGTTCATAGAATCATAAATATAGTCACATGAATTTAGAAATATGACTGAAATTGGTTTCCGTACTTCGGAAAATGTAAATACTGACATTCTCTCACCAGAGGAAGCTTCATGTAGTGCGAGTAGGGCACGGAACTCTGGGTAGAGAAAGAAATGCTGACTATTACAATGAAAATAATGGGCTTCCCTACTTTTACCCTTAAACATACAATCGGAATAATGCATAATCATATTTAATACACCTGTATTCAACTCATAATAATACGCACTTTTCTGTGTGAGAAGGGGGTCTGGGGCGCGTACTATATAACACCATACCTTTTTGACTCGGGTATGCTTTCTGTAAATAGTTATTACGAAACAGCGAATTTAAATTCGTCATCGTGGAATTTTTAAACTGTCGTGATATTATGATACCGTGACAAGCACACATGATTATGTCAGACGTCTCTCTCTCTGTGGCTTTCTGTAGTCTGCGCGATTTTCATGAGTCTAGGAATATGCGATTGATTTTAACTTTTCCTTTGCAGTAAACAGCCGATATATTTTACCCATCTATATGCGGCAAAATTTCTGAGGCTTATGTTTGAATTCTTCATTAAGTACCGATCAAATTATTGGCTTTGATTATTATGATGTTTATAATTACCAATGAGGTCGTTATATTGCACCTTGGTACGTCATTTTTCGCAGCTTTGTGGTGTTCTGATTACGATGCATTGAACACTCGTTTGATTCTTATAACGTTGGCTATTGATTTAAAGTTTACACAAATATATTATCGAGTCTGTTAAAACTTTATTGCTACAAAATCTCGTGCTTTGCTGAAATTAACATTATCTCAACGAAAATATTCAGTGAAGATTGCCGCATTGTAGTATTTCTAGCAATTAATGTGCACTTAGGTGACATTCCTGTTGGCTATTAAACCAAAATCTGTATAACTAATTACCGTCTAAATATGTAAATTCCATAAAATAAACCATCATCAACTTTTCCGTTCAAATGATGACTTCCATGGCGCACTATTTTATCTCCCAAAATTGAAGAGTTCCTATAGTTTGTTTTTGAATTAGCAATATACAAGTAGGTATGTGGAGATACTATGTATCAGTAACTAGATAAAACAGATTATAGGAACTCTTCAGTTTCAGGAGATGAAACATTGTGCCATGGAAGTCTTAATTTTAACGGATTTGGTGACTATTTTTATTTTGGGATTTTCATACCTAGATGGTAAGCAATACAAAATTGATAGTAATATATATTTGGTTTACAGTTAAATCACTTATTTGAAGCAAACAGGATCAAAATTTTGCATACAAATATATAGGGGAAATCTTTAAATATGAGCCAAGGTGACTCAGGTGAGCGATGCGGCCCTTAGACCTCTTGTTTGATACTATCATAGCAACCTCAATAATTATTTTTTTGTATAATTTCAGCTATTTTTGAAATGTATGAGTGGAGTATGAATGGTTGGTATGAGTGATTATATATCCATTGTACATCTTACCTTTAAAAGAATATATTATGATGCACTTAATTTCTATTTGTACAATGGACAGTGCTAATTTAAAAAAAAAATGCCGCTAAGTTAGAATTATACACACTGTGATATTTCCTCAGTTTACAGGCCCCAAAATGGGATGCGTATTAAATATATTCGGCAAAATACGGTAAATGGGATTATTCATATGACTATTGAATGATTTGATTGCAATACAGAAGTTGTCACATGATTTAGGCTTTTAGGGGTCATCCATAATACGCAACTTCCGAGATATCAGCTCTTCTGTGATGGAGGTACATTAAGTGTTCTGTTGAACGCTTGGGTGGGTACAAGATGTATACATATACTATAGACTAGCTATGTAAATACAGATAAAAGTAATGAAAGTGTAAATTTTGTTTATATCAGCCGTTGGTATACATTAAACTGACCATATCAAGAATAATATTTGTTTGAATTAAGCCATTAAATTAAATATGAAATTATTTTTTATTTCCTATTCTGCACGAGTGATATTTTAATCAAAGAAAAATGGTGCTTATCGATTTTTGTTTGAGCTAATTTATTATTAAATACTAATAAACTTACTAATATTGTATGTCCCTGCAGATTGGGTGGTTACATTATGTCTGATAATCGGCCGTAAGGCAATATATGACGGCAGCGATAAGCATTTGTACCCACCGCGTGTGAACAATAGTATGTTTTACGTCTCACTGTGCGTAAGAGTTCCACAAAGGGAAAGAACTATTGGACAACTCGGAAATTGCGTATTGTCAACCATTTTCCAAAGCGTGCAAAAGGCACGCTCGGGGGGATGGGGTAAAAACTCGACAATTTTACCGTACGCTCTTTTTTTCTCTTCCGGATTTATTTCATAAAAGTATTGGTCATGTTACAAAAGTGTAATGCCTATAAAAAAGACGACAAGATAAGACAGAGACATCTTCTTTTTTTTTTTCTATAAAAATATATTATGTACAAAAGATTTGCACATTTATAAAACATATCATTCATATATAACAAGAAATAGGGGTACCAATATTAAAGAACTCATTGTTTGAACTAAATTGCTCATAAACTCGATTGTCGACCTTCTTGTTGGGAATTTAAAAATGGTTGCTGTACACTTTTTGAGGGGGTGGGGGGTCTCAAAAACTTTGGAAAATGGTTGACAATTATGGATGACCCCTTACACACTTTCATGCAGTGAGGCCTCGACAGGGAGTAAAAATCGGCCGATACAGACCCATACCTTTTTCAACCTATGAACAGCTGATGAAAGCGAGATATTTACTTTCTTTTCTATAAAATATTTACTTACACTATTTGTTTCCAACAAGTACCTGTGACAATTTGACCATGCGCTTTATTATAGTTGAGGGGACTCAACAATGTAACAATAAATTACATTGTTATAAAAATGCCAACACATGGTATATCTTCAAAACAATAAAGCTGTTCAAAAAAAGGAAATCAAATTTTTGAAGATCTTTATGCGCGGAATGTATTTGCTCTCGGTGTAAGAATAAACAGAAAAGTTTGGAAGCCGCCAAAAGACGCTGCTGAATGCAAGGAGTATCTCGCTTCGCGAGCCGACTCAAAAACAACACGGGTAGCGTTGACACCTGAACCCTTCAGTCAAAATAGTCTTATTTAAAGGGTTATTCCCACGTAGACATTGTGTGTGATGGGAAAACAGGCCATGCCTAGAAATAATTCCTAAGATTTGAAAATCCTTTAAGTGGAATAAAGAAACTTCACAATGTTAGTTAGATGTCAATAAACCGATAAACGTTAACACGACCTCAGGTCAACCATCTTTGTTTTTAAGTCCGTTAGAGCTAAGAATTCAGTTTCTACACACCTTACATCTGCCTCACCACTTGGCGTGATAATTACGTTCACCTATCGGACTCAAAAATCAATAAACCTGTACGTGAGCATGGTAGAAAATGTACAGAACACAATGTTTGTCAAATGGGAATAGTGAATATTGTTGCGCAATATTTGACATGTGCCACAGATCGGGATGTTTTGATCCGCAGCCTAATTATATAAAACTGACTCAATCTTGCGTTGTATCAAACATATGAATGAGATCTTACATATGCATATGCTTACTTACATATCTACATGCTTACCTGTCGTTCCAATGAGCTATCTTGTAATAACACGACCGAATTTCACATCATGCATTTCTTCCGTTTAGTGTAAACAAATAAAGTAATACACCACGCATGCGTAATATGAAAATCTAGAACTCTAACCTAACCCCTCAAAATCCAGTACACTGACCATGATGACGTGTGTATAATTCACTCAAAATATAAACGATGTATTTATACGCATACGTCAGCATAAAAAAAGTGTACTGGATTTTTTGATTTTTTTTTTTTAATACATCTTTATATTATTGAATGCCGAGATCGGCCAACAAAAGAATTGCAAGTAATCAAAAATTGTTCAAAAACGAAACAAAACAATCATGATTTTGGGGAGAATATATTATGTCAACTTCGTGAAAATCTGTATGTAGCACAAAATGTGCAGAAAATGTGCTCCAATCTCGTCGATCGTAATCCTATAAATTTTTATGTCTAATGTTATGTGAAACACCTAAAACAAACAAGATCAGCGGGCATCTGTCAACACAGTGCTATCGTGCATGTTTACAAATGCATGTACAAGTAAATAAAGTAAAGTAAATTTTATTTAAAGTCGGCACTATATACATTCAACATGTCAAACACAAGCTCTGTAGAGCTTTTTAACCGACTATCACATTCACATTATATCAAGGACAAAGACACATAGCATGCATGTACACATATACACAGACATATCACAGATTAACAAAAGAATACAAAATAAAAGAAAACTTTCATGCAAGAATATACAAGAATATACAGATACGAAAGCATAAGACTACGAGGAAGAAATAAAATACTACAAGCAAGAGTATATGTATAAAAAGCATCATTAAATTTCAAACCAATTAGCTATGTTTGCTGTTTCAAGTAAAAGCTGTATAGTATAAGAGTTTTTGAAAATAATTTAAATATAATTAAAATAAATGATGGTAGTAAATTAATCATGTAAATATTTAAAATTTCATTGCTGATGGAATTTACTAAAAAATAAATAATAAAAGTAAAAATAGAAAAGAAAGGTCTATTGAGCCATGGAGACACACACATAAACGCTGCATAGATAAAAAGAGCAGAAGCAACATATAAAGCTATATACAATGGACCTAAGATCTGCATGATTTACACTTACATGTGGGGCCAGACCAAGTGGAAATAAAACTTTTAAATTGATTTAAGGTGGTAATTAAGATGCCTAGCTTCATTTGGCAAAGAGTTCTAGATTTTAGGAGCACTGCACCTAAAGGATTGCAACCCATACCTGGTTGTCCTGACACTGGGCACAATGGCAGTGTTTGTATATCTAAAACTGTAAGAGTGATCTTTAAATGCAATGATGTCATGAAGAAACAGAGGGCTGGATTTGTTTATAATTTTATAAGTTTCTATAGCCAGTGTGCGCATACGCCTTACTTTTAAGGTTGGAAGAAGAGATTTATGAAGCAATTCATCATATGTAGAAACATAATCATTATATATGAAACTAAGGGCCCTTTTCTGTAGGTTTTTCATTTTTGTGGTATTCTTCTCCAGCAGAAGTGCCAGGTAAGGGGGCAGTAGCTAAAATTTGATGAAATAAAGGAATGGTAAATTGTAAGTTTACTTAGACGATTAAGATTGTGTCCTATTCTTTTTAACACATCTAATTGTCTAGCTGCCTTCCTACAGATGTCAGTAATATGGGAGTTGAAATTTAATTGATAATCTATGGTCACCCCTAATAGTTTAACCTCCGATTCACTGCATAGAGTAGTTTCTCCTAAATCAAAAGTTAATTCTAAATCTTTGCTCTTCTTTCCTACTGAAATTGCCTGAAATTTGTCAGAGTTTGCTTTCATTTTGTTGCAATTGAACCAGTTTAAAAGGGATACGCTATCATTTTCCAATGTGGTCTTTAATATATCTGCTTTTTCATGAGAGTAAGAAACAGCATAATTATAAATGGAAGAGTCAGAGACAAAGCCGAAAATATAATTTATAAAGACATTAAACAGTATCGGTCCAAGTATCGAGCCCTGAGGAATGCCCTTGAAAACTGATTGAAATGAACTAGAAAACTCCCCGATTTTCACATATTGATATCTTTCACTGAGATAACTTTCCATAAGACTTAAGGCTTCATTTCCAAGACCGTAGTGTTTAAGTTTTAAGAGAAGCAAATCAGGGGGGAGACAGTCGAAAGCCTTAGAGAGATCCATAAGAATTGCGGCTACATACTTATTCTCATCCAAGGCTCTCTTCCAGTCTTCCATGATCCTAAGTAAGGTGGACTGACATCCATACCCAGTTCTAAAAGCAGCAAGGAAAGGATGAAATATAGATTCAAAATATTCAGAAAGCTGTATATGAATGGCTCTTTCAAAGAGCTTTGAGATGGTTGGCAAAACACTGACCGGTCTATAGTTTCCCTTGTCTAGACAGCTGTTTTTCTTATGAATAGGACAGACTTTGGCTTTCTTTAATGAATCGGGGGAAACTGAATTTACTATGGCCTTATTTATAAGACATGCTAATGGTTTAGCTAGTCTTAATAGCAAGGGTGATATATTATCTACCCCTGTAGCTTTCTTAATATTGATTTTGTTTACATGTTCAATGATGAAAGATTCATTTACCGGTTTAAAGGATAGTGGTTGTGAGTCCTTATCTTTCATGATAGTGTCAATTTGTCAAACACTTGAATGTTTTTCATCTATCTGCACATCGTTTGTTCCTATATTCTTTGCCACATTAACGAAATAGTTGTTTAAAATATCACATACAACACCTTGATCGTTGACCAAACTGTCATTTTCACATATGATAGTATTTCTGATGGTATTATTACCCTTATTTGTCAAAAAACGGTTTGATTGTAGGCCAGAAATCTTCAGACTTTGGCCCCCTTTCACATCTCTCTGTAAAATATTTATTTAGAGACTGTCTTTTAACTTTTGTGACGTAGTTTCTTTGAGTTGCATATGCTTTCCAATTTTTGTCTGTATTATATTTTTGAAATTTGTGAAATAGCATCTTTTTCCTATAAACAGCCCTCTTCAGAGTTTTATTCATGAAAGGAACTTGTTTAGGTAAAACTTTCCTCTCCTTGAAAGGAGCATGTTTTTCGATCGTCTCTAAGAATTTGTTTTCAAAATTTTGGTATGCCTTATTGACATCTTCCACATCAATAGCATTAATGAAATCTATATTACTTAACTCTTCTAAATAGTTTTGTACATCGAAATTTTTAAAACGTCTACACAATTTGGTTTGTTTGGTTGCCAAAGGAGTGTCGCACTTCAATTGGGCAGCAATACAATTGTGGACATCACTAAAACCACTGCTAAAATTTAAAACTTTATGTACACAAGATGACATATTTGTGATAATAAGATCTAAAAGACTTGGTTTTCCATAGCTGGTGAAACATGTTGGTTTCTTGATGTGATTTCTAAGATCAAAAACATCACATATCCCCTACATGACGGAACACTGAGAATCATCTAACATATCATAGTTGAAATCACCTAAGAACATAAGATGCTGATATTTGGTTGGCATACATATTGAAATCAGAAGTGAACAGAGAGTCTAACATACTGGGCGGCTTACATACGCCTGAAATGAACCACTTTTGATTGTCAATACATAATTCAATACCTATGGCCTCGATTGACTTGAATTCGAATTGCCTCTTCCTGTCACCTGGTAGATCAGATCGTAGATATGCCACTATTCCCCTTCCATGTGCGTTTCGATCCCTTCTCCATAGGATATAATTGTCCACCTGGAACTGGGCGTCCACAAAAGTCTCATCAAGTTTTGTTTCTGACAAAAAGAGTATATCAACTATATTTCGAGTTAATAGCTCATGTATGTGCTCGATTTTGCTCCGCAGACTGTTTATATTTAGGTATGCGACTATAAATTTCTTTGGATTAGCTTTCCTAGCTGAAAAAAGTTCAACAAATATATCGTCTTCCTCATTTTCTTGTACTTTCGATTTCCCATTTGGTGTAGCCAAAGGGGAATTACTCTGATTTGTTGATGTGAACTGTACATTTTCGTGCATCCCGTCCCCACTCGGCAGCTGGGAGTAAGTGGTTTCCTCGTCATCGAAAAATGAATCTGTAAAGTTTGGTAGTCGGGATTCACACAGATTGCAGTTAGAAGTAGTCGTCAGATTTACCGAGACTCATGTAAGCAGCAAGATCTAAGTTTGTACATTTCAAATGAACCCATAGCTCACAGAAGTCACATTGTATCGCTTTCTGGTTAGACTTTACCGGTTTTCTACATGTACTGCAAGGAAATCTAACTGTCCCTGGATTAGGCGACACATCACCGCAAAGGAGGAGTATGCATTTTAGTAGGGCGTGATCAAAGCGACTGTTTGTATGTAGGATATTGTATAAATACGACTTCCGGTCACACATCTGATATATAAAATAAGTATTGTTTGTAAACTCCGGCTGATTGTTCACGGTTACCAATTTTCCAGAGGTAGAATATTCCTTTCTCAATACTTTGCCGCTGGTGGTGGCATAAATAAGTTGATAAAACTGCATTAAAAGGATAAAAATTTGGGACAGTTGGAATTCACGTATTCCCGCCATCTTGTCACAACTCACCAAGAAAAATAAATGTTTATTTACAAGATACATAGAGGAAATTGTACCGTGACAGTATGTTTTATTATGTATGTTTTATACCTACATAGTGAGAAGGTACTACACAGGACCTAATGTTATTAAATTTCATCAAATTATGTCAACCAGTAAGGTTATTCAGCAGGTCTGGCGTTCATATAGCCTGTACTTCGCGTTGTGTTTGTTTTATTTTATTTGATAGTGGCGACTTCGAAACGATCCAATTACACTATGATTAGAAACTTCAAAATAAACTAAAATAGAAATGAAAATAAGATTAACAACGAATTTATTACCAGTATGAATATGACAAATACAAACTCCTAAAGCCTAGAATTTAGCCTATAAACTATCAAGAAATTATCCCAACCCAAATGTAATATAATAATTTAGTAAGTAAAAAGGGGGAAAGTATAAGGACAAAACGGACGAACAAGATGTAAGTCCAGTAGAGGAAGTGTAGCTAGCAAGGCCAGCGGTCTCGCTTCCACGAACTGTTCGCTGCATGGCTTTATACAATAGAGAATGTCATTAAAGGGAAAGGCAACCCTAACCACATATTTGCTTTTATGAATTAAGTATTACTTACTGATATCGTAATTGACAGTCTTTTACAACAAAAATTCTTGCTTAACAATTAAATCAATATTAATCTCAGGATTCGAAATTACCTCATGTCCGTAAGTCCGAGACTAGTAAAAAAAAACGTGTCGAACTAGTAAACTCTCTATAGCACTAGTCAGTACGGACTAGTGAAAATCCGGAAATTCAATCTTAAATTGGTTAAGATTTTAGCAAGATTTGTCTGAGTCTCTCAGATGTTTGAACTTATGGTTGATTACCTGCATGGTTAAGTGTTTGCGTGACTATGACATCCTGATCATCCGAACACATGGAGTGCCAATCTCTACCCAGAGTTATCGTTCCCGCTATGCTCCACTAATACCTCTATCATATCAAAACGTACTAAAATTAACTTAGCATATCAAACTGTAATCATCATATCTAAGCAAATCAAACACTTGTCAGAATTTTATAAACGCAGAAGCTGGTAAATATGAGACACCTGAGCGAATTAAAAGGTTTTATATAAATATTCATTCATCCAATAATACTAGAATAATCATGGAATTCGTTGTTTTTGTGAACTTACTGTAAGATTTTAAGCTTAACACTAAAACTTGTAAAATCATACTTTATAATGCAATAGGTAGAAGTAAGTTTTGCCAAGAACCTTGACATTCAGACGTTGACAGAGGTGTTGTAGCGCAGCGTAATACGCCCTCTGGTGAGAGATTGATGGAGTGCATTCGAGACCGCCGTTCGAGCATAAATTCCTGCGGATTCCAAACACCAAGTACGAATCACGAGAACGGGTTCAAGGTGCAAGAACTGCAAGTAGTGTGGTCTAAGAACATGCATGTTTGTGCGCACATGTTCTCGTCATTCACGACTCTAACACAGGCGTTTATAACACAATAGCTTATGTCTTGGTCAATCAAGTGAATTTTATTGACTTTATTAATAAAATTTCTAACTCCTGTGACTTTAAGAACTGAGCATGAAAACAAAGGAAACGTCAATCTCAAACACACTTATGGACGTTTATAAAAGGATTAACTCGGAGGTTACTGTATGCTTCTGAAGATCTTGAATGCAAAATAAAGTAGGGTGGTCTTTTCTTTCTGTAGGTGTCCGAAACTGAATTGCTTGCAACTGTGATGTGTTTTGTTTCATTAAATACTATTGAATAAATTGAAGATCATTTAATGATACATGTATACTGGACGGACTGGTGAAATGCTTTGCGGACTAGTGAACATAAATAGTGACTAGTCTGTATGGACTAGTGCTTGGAAAAGTTAATTTCGAACCCTGAATCTATCATGTATTTTTTATAAAAATTACCCGCCGCTAAGAGAGTGGCCATTGAAGTTTAATTTATGACGTCACACTGTCTATTCCGGTTTATTTCATCAGCATCACTGTAAACATGACAAGTCACCAACAGTTAAGTTTGGATCCGTATAGATTTGAGCCTGTTCTTTTGCAAGAAGAAATTGAGAAAAGAATACGTTCGGTCGAGTCGCAGACAAGGCAGACGGTAAACTTTCTTCATACAAATGTCTTGAACCTTAACTTGTTATTACGCAAATGATGGATCCACAGTTTACGTAGTCTTTTCTTTTCAAATGACTTGGTTAAGTCAAGAATTTCGAGAAGAAAAAAACAACCTTTCTTCACATCTCCCCTTCGCATTAGTATAATTAACTGCTTGCCAGGAAGGCATCAACCTATTTATTCGTAAAATCTTCCACATGCACATCTTTGATGATCTCACAGGTGCTTAGGTTCAGGACCCCCCCCCCCCCCCCGAATAAGCTACATGAGTTAATTTAATTAATTTTTTTGTTGAAAATATTTCTAATGCATGCCAATGTCTTGCATACTCATAAAGTCCAAAATACATGTAATTCAAAATAAGCCCTTTTTAAAAAAAAAAAAAAATACCCTCACTGGTTATTATTAGTTCTGTTATAATAACCAGTAAGGATATTTTTAAGGGCTTATTTTAAATTATTTTGGACTTAATGGGTATGCAAGATGTTGTTGACATGCATTAGAAATATTTTCAAGCAAAAATAATTAAATCAACTCATGTAGCTTATTCGGAGGGAAGGGGGGGGTCCTGAACCCAAGCACCTGTGGATGATCTTAGAATCTCATCAAAACCAGAACAGACGGTGTGACGTCAAAATTATTGATTTTTGTGGTCTTGACTACAAAAGAGTTACACATCATGGCAGCCTCTAGAGCGCGGGATTTTCAATTTTTTGACGTTTTCAAATTAGTACTGAGGCTTGTTTAGGCCATATATCAACAGAATAGTATGACAAATCTTTATCATATGATTAATCCTATCATTTATCATGTAAAAAGTTTTGGGTTGCCTTTCCCTTTAAAGTTATTGACTGAAAGATAAAGTGGACCTGGTCAAATACAACGGATGAATAATTTACATTAGGATCGAAATTCAGAAATAAAAGTAAAAGTAAAACCCAAACCACCACAGTTAAAACACTTTAAAAACTCTGTATGTTTATCTCAAAAATCTATTATGAGTTAGTCTGTCCTCTTTGACATATTTTGTAAATACTTTTTCACTACATGAATACTATATATTTGTACATACTCTGACCTTATTCTTACTCAAATGTATATTTATTTATGTATATCTAATGCACCTCGTGTATCATATATAATGTGGTTTGAGTGAATAAATGAACTTGAACTTCAAATTTATTCTGGTTTTTATTTTAACACACAACACCACATTTTTTGTATAAAGTGACTTTAGAAATATTTCCCTCTCCGTTCAAACTCTCCGGGGGTCCACGTCGTATAATAGTTTTAATGATTTATTGACCTCTGGTCAATCTACAAGTATATTGAACAAACAATAGGATTTACAGCCAAGAACTGCTGCTACTCAATTGTGACCTGGAGTGGTATTTTCATATCCGAGTCGTAGTTCGTATATCGGACGAAATTCTTCACAGAAAGCAATTAGAACTTCAATATGGTGTCTCCTGTCTATAAATATGAAAAGGAAAAGCTGTGACCTTTTCTTCTACATGTACCTTTCAAAGCATGAAGAGTTTTTTGAATGCAGCTGAACTAGTTTAAAAAGTTATCAACATTCCTTAAACTATATGCATGGATACAGTTGCTTCTAAAGATTTTTTCCTGTCTTTACATATCGAAATTAAAAATAAAAGACCAACAGAAAAGTAAAACGTTAGATTATCGTGAAAGTGATAACGTTTTACTTCCGTGTGCCTTTTATTTTTTAATTTCTTTATATAGATAAATAAACAATGCTATTTTCTAAAATACGATATTCATCAATACCTTAGCTGGTCTGAGTATACTGATATATTGCATGCAGTTCTGACAAAAAATTGGCCTCTTGAAAAATTTAAACTTTAAAATAGGTTGGGCAAATCTTTCAAAATTTTATTACCTTTCATTTATTAGACCTACACATGAATATCCTTTGAAAAACTGTTTGGGATGGCTGCTCTATACAAGAGGCTGAAAAAGTACAACTACATGTATCTGCAGAGCCCTAGAGTCGTTATTGGTCTTCCCATTTTTGCATCCAAAGAATCATTGTAAGTACTTCGATCTGACTGGGAGACTTTGAAAACTGGGCGTTATGCTGCAAAAATGACAACGGTGTTCGAAATTAACATTGGAATGAAACGTACCTATAAATATTTATGTGATATCGTCCCCAAAAAGTATAAAAATGTATCTAAGTACAGCACCCGAAAGAAAGATCAATCATTTCACTTAACTTCTTTCACAAAACACAACTTCTAATGTAAAACTAATACGGTACCAATTTTGATGCACCAGATGCGCATTTCGACAAATAATATCTCTTCACTGATGCTCGAGCCGAAATTTTGGAAATGGTTCTAATCCGCAGCCGTATAGTTTTCATTATTAAAGATATGCTAATATACACACTAAACGAAGATACAAGGTGAAGATAACGAACAGTGATCAATCTCATAACTCCTATAAGCAATACAAAAATAGATAGTTGGGCAAACACGGACCCCTGGACACACCAGAGGTGGGATCAGGTGCCTAGGAGGAGTAAGCATCCCCTGTACAACTGTCTCCTCAACCATCATTTACACATTCGTAACATTATCAGGTAGCTCGTGAAACTTATCAAATTTAATGGTTCTAAGAAGAAAATTCGTATTGATTTTCAATTAATATAGGTTAAGCGTACATCTAGATGAGCAGTTCATCATGCTCGCTGTGAGAAAGAAAAGCAGATATACGAAAGCGTAGATACCAAGTCTTTAGAGGTGTACCGCCTTGCAAATCAGATGTGAAGGGAGAATGTTGATGTTGTGGGCGACAAACCAGTAAAAATGGCGCAGGTGAGATGTCATTGAACCAAGAAGCAAAGGAGAAAGCTTGGCTAGAAAATTATGAAAGGGTGCTTAATGTGGAATTTGACTGGGACCCTGAACACCTAACCGATGAACCACCACTGGAAGGGCCACCTGTCCCAATCACAATTGATATGGTGAAAAAGGCCATCTCCAAGACGAAGTCGGGTAAAGCAGCTGGACCATCAGGAATAGCAGTGGAGATGATCAGAGCCGCAGGTGACACAGGTGTCTCCATGATCCGTGACCTTGCATCTTCAATCGTCCGGGGGGGGGCGGGGGGCAAGGTCCCCACTAACTGGGAGCAGAGTTTTATTGTCTGTCTCTACAAGGGCAAGGGTGATGCTCTGGACAGGAGCAACTACCGGGGACTCAAACGGACAGAACAAGTCATGAAAGTCCTGGAGAGGATGTGGACAGCCTCATTAGGCAGTTGGTGACAATCGATGACTCCCAGTTTGGCATCGTCCCTGGCAGAGGTACAACTGACGCAATATTTATTGTTCGGCAGCTGCAAGAAAAATATCTTACAGTAAACAAACGGTTCTGTATGGGGTTCGTGAACCTTGAGAAAGCATTTGACCGTGTTCCTCAGAAGATGATCTGGTGGGCATTGCGAAAACTCAGCGTGGAAGCGTGGATTGTGCGTCTGGTGCAGGAGATGTATGCCAATGCTCGTAGCTGTGTTCGCAGGTGATAGCTACAGTAAGGAGTTTGCTATAAAGGTCGGAGTCCATCAGGGGTCATTACGCAGCCCTCTGCTTTTCATCATCGTACTCGAGGCTCTTTCATGCGAATTTCGCACTGGTGCTCCCTGGGAGGATCTGTATGCAGATGACCTGGTTATTGGATGAATGTGTCAAGAGGCTCCTGACTTGGAAAGAAGCTATGGAAAGGAAAGGACTGAGAGTGAATGCGGGGAAAACCAAGATCATGATCTGCGGCACAGGTCTTGGCCTACATGTACTTCAGGACTCGGACAGCTTCCCATGTGTTGTCTGCCGTACAGGTGTAGAATAAAACAGTAAAAGATGCGTATGTATGCCCTAATTTAGAGATCAAGCGTAGTACGAAATTTATTTTCGGCAATTTTTTCAGTTTTTACGATTTTCCCCCAATGTAATTAGTAATATGCTTGGAGAAGTTCGAGATGAAAAAAAAGCTTTAAAATTTTTGGAAAGTGAATATAGTCACAGGATAAAAAGTCGCATTTAGTTTATGTAAGTAGGACACCATGCCACAGGACAGTCTGTACGAAAATATCAAAATTTAAAAGAAATATGATCCTGTCAATATAAAGGTTAAACTACATGTACAATGTATGTTGTATATAGTTTTGAAAAATTTCAAAGGTCTAGCTGACCACAAATTTCTTATGTGGTCAGGTTAATCTAAGAATGCTGTTGTGTATGTTTTGATATTAAACTACATGTATTTCCATCAAAGTCCCAAGATAACTCAGCGATGAAATTGTTAAAACAACAAGGTGGTTGTATAAGGCTTCCTTGTACACTAGGGCACGTGAGGTGATAATTACGAGAGGTAATGAGGAGACCTATGACAGAGCGGGTTTCAGTGTTCCTAGAAGTACGAAGATCAGCAATGGGGTTTTTTTTCGCACAGAAACCTACAGCAATTTCTTTATATTCAGCTTGCTTTAACACACACACACACACACACACACACACACACACACACAAATAACTGATTTATATTCCATAATGAAAGGTGAGGATGACGAACAGTGATCAATCTCATAACTCCTATAAGCAATACAAAAAAGATAGTTGGGCAAATACGGACCCCTGGATACACCAGAGGTGGGATCAGGTGTCTAGGAGGAGTAAACATCCCCTGTCGACCGATCACACCCGCTGATCAGGTAAACGGATGTTATCCGTAGTCAAAATCAGTGTGCCAAGAACGGCCTAACAATTGGTATGAAATGTCTACTTTCAATAAAATATCTAAGTATGAAGCAGAAGAGAACGACTCTGTTGTGTCTTTTATTTCGAGCTCGCAGGTATCAAGCCCTAGAACTTCATTCCATGAGATGGGTACACTTCGAATGTGCGAAATTGGTGGTGAGGAATTCAAGACCAATTCTGAATTTCGTAGGCATGTAAAAAGGAAACATCAATCAGAGATATTGTCTTCGTTTGTGACCAGTGCAACACACGCTTTTACACATTATAAAAGAAACATGAAGTGAAAAAAATTACATTGTTTTCTGAATACACGATTTATATATCCGTTTATGTACATTATGAAACGATTATTTTTACGGTATCTTTGTTTTACAGAGATACTACTTATCTTTTGCATTGCATTTTACACATGTTGATTTGTTATTTCATTGAACCAGAAGTGTTCTTAATTTTTACTTGTTATTAAATATATTTCAATGTTATTGCGTTTGTATTGAACTGATAACAACTAGTGAAAACTTTGTATTGAAGAGTAACCTCTCATCTGAGCAGCAAATATTGAAGAAGAAAAAACATCATGGACAAATCTGCTTTTCATTTAGGTTCATATTTCAGCTACAGGAGTGATATTGAGAATTTCTGAGAAAATATCCTTTTTATTTTCTTTCATCAGTATATGCACTCTAAGGTTGAATTCAATGTAATTACAAGAAACGAAAGGTTTTTAAATACAAAAATACTGATATTTACTACGTTCCAACAAACACTTTTACCTTAAGTAATTATCCTTGTAAGTGAGTTGGCCTCGATATCTTGCACGACATATGCACTCAAGATTATTAGAATTAAAATGATAGGGAAATTTTTCAAAAGATAATAAATCCCGCTTTAACAATCAAAACTGGTTCCAGCAGACGCATACATATGAAAGGAACAAGTGCATGTGGACAGATGATTAAGTATTGAAAACATGAACATCTCAACATCTTATAGTCTTTATTGTCATTGAACAGCTTTGTGAAATGTAAACCATCATGCCTGAAGAGATTATTATACGTCAAACCATGCTCAGTTTTAATAATTCCATGCAGATATCACAAATGTTAAGTGGTTGGGAATCGAACATGGTCTACATGTGTATATACAATATAAATGTATTTGCTTCTGAAAAATGAAGACTTTTCAACATGTTGATCTTCGAGAACAAGGCTCCTTCTAACGTGTGGCAGAACTTTAGATTCATGTGTGCGGTGAAATTCTCAAACACTTAAAGATTTTCGAGCTGGCTCTTCCGGCTTACTGATAGTTCCTTGCTCCACGTGCTCTTTTAGGTTTGTCAAAACCATGGTTTTAGTAGGAGACATAAAATAGAACACACTTCATTCACTTGGAACTTTTAAGCTTAAGGAAGTCCGCTCCTGACTGGATCTGTAAGAAAAAAAAATGCATGTATTTAAGAAAGGGTCCAATCCTGAACCAAAATCGAGGTCCAATCCGGCACGTTTATCGTGGAAACGACCACAGTCCAATCCTGCACATTAGCAAATGTTCAAGTCAAGATATCTATCTAACCAAGGCAATTTAAGGGACAAATCGCATACACTGGTTCAAGTTTTCATCAAAAGGTATGTGCAGAGTCTATTTTACCGAAAGTATCTTTCTTAAAATGCATGAAAACATGATTAGAAACATCTTCGCCCGCTTCGAATTCTATCGAGGCAACATCGTCAACTTCGATCAATGAATTTAGAGTTGTACGTGTACATGAGTAAGAATTCCAACAACCAATCAACTTAATGATGCCTCCCTGGCCAGGCAGTGTTTTAAATTCATAAATTCATCGTCTAATAAGTCGGTAAAATGTAGAGTTTTAAGAGCCTACCTTTGTTTGGAAATGCCGTCTGCCATTTTGTTTTGTCCAATCCTGCACACGATCATGACAGTGAGATAGAGACCAACAGTAGTTCATGCAGTGACTTAAGCGTTCTTTCATCGGATTCAGAAATTTCGAATTAGAGACACAACCATATCTTTTTGAGTCGAAGGATGACCTAGACCACAATCAAAATAACATTTATGCTGTCTGCAACAGCTTGCTAGCTAAGACAGTGAAAAGATCCACCATTATTACGTATGAGCATGGCGAATGCACGATTGTTCAACCAGACTCAGTGAGCGAGCGAGATAAATAACTGAAATAAGGGGTATCTATAAATAAACTAGCATACTAAAAAGAAATTGACCGTGAAGTTGCTCACCTTAAAATTTACCACAATAGCTTAATATACTGCATGAGACTTATATATTCACCCACACAACTTTACATATGGTAATAGACCCCGATTTGACATAAAATTTGTATGCAGCAGACAAAACATCAGCAGCATCTTCAAAAGTGCAAATAATTTTTGTATATATAAGGCACATTCTAACTCCATATCCCACTTTCATTTTCTAGAAATACAGCGTCCTCGAAGTTATGTACTGCTCGGAAAGACCATTGCCAGTTGCCCAAAAGGGAACCAACCCGGAAGACCAAATAAATGAATAAATATGAACTTTTAAACAAATGCCGTTTATTTTGTTAATGTTTTATTTATATGAAATGCATTTTGGATATATGTGTTACTGTAAAACGGGTATTTTCAGTGGATCGAAATTTGTGCGATTTGATTTGATCCGTAAATGGTATCAAATTATATTTTGCATTTCCAGTTTCTGCGATTCCATTATATCTAGAGAAAACTAATTATTTTGCAATTGAATATTTTGAGGATTTTGCTTCCCACAAAAATTGGACAACCGCAGAAAATATACCCGTTATACAGTATCTATGTGGTTTATGTGGGATCCCTGTGTTATAAATGTGTGATTAATGAATGTTCATGTGGAATACATGTTGCATGTTGTATCAATGTGTTATTTATTGCACGTCGGGTTAAACTATTATTTATATGGACTGTATATGGTGTATATATCTATTATGGAATACATGATGGATGCACATAAAATTAGGCAGAAAATCACTATGGTGTTACGGTCTTGTTTTATGAATTATATCCTTCAAGAGTTGTGTCATTGTAATCTGAAAATGTATCAATAACCTACACTGTATAGAGAAGATATGATTAAGACATATTCAAAATTGCGCACATGCAATATAACCCAGAAGTTGAACTCTCTGATGAATAACTTTTACTAATGTTCATATTTTATTGATGCAATTTAGATTAATGAAAATGTTGGTGTTTGGATAATCATGAGGCTTTTTTTTTCCTCCAAAATTCTAAGAGTTGGGGAATGCATGAAATTAAATCCCTGCTTACAAATGAAAGTTAATATATATAAGATCCAAATTATATAGGCATGATGCATCATAAAATACTAAATCATGACATCATTATCATTATAACAAGAGAGAAAAAAAATTTTAAATGTTGTATTGTCATGATTAGATACAAGGATATTATCATTATTGCACTAGTTGTTGTTTGTGATTTCAAAATATGACAATTTTTTACGGCATTATATAATTTATCAAATGTAGCCAAATCCAATTTGTAACTCGTAACCAGACAACAGAGACCAATCAGTCCGAGGGCTAAATATATTGTATTAAAACTATGCAATAGAACCCCTGGAATGAAATTAATTTATAGAAATTTATGTCAAATATGACAATGAATATCACAATTACCTAAGATTTGTCATATTCAAATAATGCAGGAATATTTCTTTATAGATAATACAACGTTTCCATGAGAATGGGAGAACTCCGAGGAAACACAAGATCTTCACCGATTAATTTGCATACCACCATCTGGTGTATTTTCGCAAATTATAACTACTTACAAGCCCAAGAGAAAGTTATTTGTATTACATGTACATATTGTCCTGAAATCATTATTCAAACTATATATAAAAAAAAAAGACTTCATTTCACTAAACCCTGATATTAAAATCATTTCCCATATATTTGACCATACTATCAAACCAATATTATCATATTCTTCGAAAATCTGGGGTTATTTCAATCCTTTTTCCACAAAATCTACTAACTCTGGTGGTACCATAGACAAAATTTAATCAAACCAACTTTGTGATAAATAACATCTCAAATTTTGCAAATACTTGGTGTACATAAATCTGCAGCAAACTTTGCTGTACTGTCGGAGTTGGGAAGATTCCCCCTTCACTTTGACATATTAAAAAGTATGTTAAGTTACTGGTACAGACTTCAAAATCTTGGTCAGTCATTTCCGCTATTGTTTGAGATGCATATCGAGAATCAAAATTACTTTTTGAACAAAACAATTCATCATGATTTGGTTCTATAAACTGTTTCATAACCAATATTAATGGGGTTAAAGATTTGCCCTTTATAGGGGCATACCAGTTTAAAAAGGCTCTTAAAGATTGTTTATTCATATATTACATCAAAGAATGGCATTCACACCTTAGATTAAATTCAGATAAAAAACTAAGTTGCTTTTCCACTTTTAAACAAAACATTGGTTTTGAAAATTATTTGAGATCAATTAAAAATTTTGAGCAAAGGAGAAGTCTAACACGTTTCCGTATATCAGCTCATAGACTAAACATTGAAAGGGGACGTTACCAAAAAATCTCTCGACACGAGAGATTTTGTCTAAGATGCAACAACAATTCAGTGGATGACGAAAAACATTTTTTATTCTCATGTAGTCATTTATCAGAAGAAAGGGTTATTTTATTCCAAATGATAGACAAATCATGTAAGAATTTTGTAAAGATGGACAGTGATCAAAAGCTTTTCTGGCTAATGACCAATGACGATGAAAATATCCTCATCCAAATTAGTAAGATGATTTTATACAGTGGAATATAATACTACAACTGTTACATTTCATTGCATTATGCACAGTTTCTTTCTTCTTCATATTTTACACTTGTAAGCTGTATTGGCTACTGGGAGTACAAGACCAACAGTCTGGTACAACAATTTACTACCAGACTGTTAACAGGCACTCATGTTTTGTTTTGTTTTATTCTCTCATATAATGCTATTATTCTCTTTTATATAAGTATTCTAACCTTCCTGCTTTAGACATAAAACATTTAGAACAACTGGATCCTGCGTGTAAATATGTAATATACTTACATGCTGTATTCAGTAAGATGATTTTGAACAGTGAAATATGATACTACAAGTACATATCTTTGCTTTGTACACATTTCCTTTGCTTTACACTTGTAAGCTGTCTTGGTTACTGGGAGTACAAGACCAACAGTCTGGTACCATAAATTTACTACCAGACTGTTAACAGGCACTGTCCCTTGGTGCCCCCTGTAATCAAGTCAACAATTCATACCTTCTTTAACATTTTGTATAATTGTTTTAATTTATATAATTATTCTATTCTAACCTCACTGTATTAGCATAAAACATTCAGAACAACTGGATCCTGCATGTACATGTGTTTTATACTTGTATACTGTACTTACTAAACGATAATCATACTGATTTGATTACAATTTTATATGTATTCACACAACACTATCATTATCCGCTGTCTCAGAAACTGATCAATGTGTAAAGCAATTAGGTTATTTTATTGTATATATCATGTTGTGAATTTAAATATTGTCTGCAATCAGTATTTCATATACAATTATAGATATGTGAAGTGCAAAAGTGTGAACTCCGTCAGTATTAGTACTTCTGAATGATTGTTATTTATTTCCATCATTATAATTAATTGCTTGTTAACCTGTACACGCCCCCCGCGGGCCCTTGATTGGTGAATAAACAATAAACATATTGTCGAGGTGTGATTGACAATTATGAGCAGCAATTTCAGTCATTCAAATTGCTGATATTTAGCCGAGTACCGGTGTTATTTTTAAAAAAAAAAAAAAAAAAACCTTCGTAGCACTGGAAAAAATTAAAACTGACAATCATTCCTAAATAAATTTGAGGACAGATCACTTACAAGTACGTCAAAAAAAATGGCATAATCATGTTATTTGATTCGCACATCTTTCATATACTGTTTATTCCGTCATTTTATAGTAATTCAACGGAATAAACCAAATTTAAAGGGCAAATAACTCTTACACTTTCTCGCGAATCAAATAACATGATAATGCCAAAAAAATCTAGAATATTGCACACATATTGTTCAGTATACACATTACATCGTATTCTTGTATTCATAAAACAAGTGCCGAATTAACCAAGTGCCGAATTCACCAGGGACCGAGTTGACTAGAATTTTTCCAACTATCACTTTCGATTTCTTCATCATTCGGAACAGTTCTAATTCTTGTGTTAGGATTGTGTACACGTTGTTGGGAATATGGCTGATGTAACGAATGTTTTTAAAGCCACAGTAAAGGCTTTGCGATCGAGAAAGAAATTTACTGGAGATGTTCAACATAAATCTCAAACATTTACTAATATTTTACCATCATCAAAGCACAAGGGAGATTTTGAAAGGAAAAGCAAAGAAGTAGTAAGTTCTGACATGACATACACTGTACCTGCATGTACATATGATATGTACGAACTAATCTCACAGAGATTGATAATAATATATGTATGATACACACAGTGCCGACTTTAAATAAAATTTACTTACTTACTTACATATCTGTTAAATGACTACCATCATTTGTTGACACATGTAGTATGAAGAATTAAGGATGTTGGAGAAAAAGAGACAGGAGAGTGGTTTTTACAAATGGCAGCTGTGAAGTTTGGTGGGGTGTATAGATCTTATGTACATCCCCTCCCCCTTCTACCTATATGAATATAGAAGAAAAAAATTATCCAAAATGTGTGATGTCCCCGTCGATCACCATAAGTTATTCTGAATGGTCAGTTTCTACTTTTTGTAAGCTCTTGAGATGATTAAAGCAATACAAGCTGTAACTGACGGTATTTTTTCAACTATCCAATTATGTACTAAATAATACCTATCGGTATAACTAATATAATCCCCAAGATTTGAATTCAACAAAATAAACAAGGGAATATTGTTAGAGAGCACACCTACAATGAGCGTTTTGTATCGACCGCCATTGTGTCGTATACACGGACATGGGAACGAGGATTGCCGAATATAATCGGGTCGCTGAGGTCGAGGTTATATACAAAGACGGAAGCTGACGTGAGTAATTACATGTGTCGTTTGTTTTAAAATATTACGTTTCATGAATGACAAGAAATGTAAGAAAATAATGACAACGCAAATGTGCTATTCAAATAAAATTTTCATAGTGAATTTTCTATAAAACTGGCACGTTAAATTGTTTACAAATCTGACACGTGCTCAGTGCCTCTCTTTCGCTTTTTTCCGAACTGGTGACCTTCGAGGTCAATGCACATCGGAGATTACGGGCAGGAATTACCGACAGGATGACAATGATTCATGAATCTATATTTTCTGCTGATTTGATGGGTTTGTTGCTTCAGATTCACTCTGATTCTATAAAGTTATATGTATTCAATCACAAATATATTAAATATTTGTTCTTTTATTTTTCAATTTATTTGCCGTCAGTTACAGCTTGTATTGCTTTAATACAGGCTGTCCAGCGGCCCTAAAATTCCTAAAAATTCCTAATTTTTTTCAGTTTTGCTAAAATTCCTAAAAAAAAATGTAAAATTCAAGGGGAAATCCTAAAAAAAGCCCTTATTTTTCATGTCAATTCCTACTTTTTTATCAGTCTTGAAAAATCAAAATGCATTCATACAAAATGTGTGTTATTAACGTAGATTGCAGTTCTTATTCAGATAATGCTGATGCAGTGAAAGGCAGTTGACCTGTGGATCCATGTGTCAAGCTTGTTTATTGGTTGTGACTTTGTGATAAAGAGTTGAGATTTTAGGTTATAGCCAATAATAGCTGAGACCATGGAAAACTGGAATACGCCCTTCCTGTACTTACATCTTATTTGTGTGTCATGTGAGTTTCTTTATTGTCAAATTTGACAAGGTAAGTCCTTTTAAATAATTAAAACTTCCGCAATTTGGTTAAAAATTCCTAATTTTAGCCCTAATTTTTTAAAATTTTACCCCTAAAATTTGCCCTTATTTTTTGTCCAAGGGTGCTGGACAGCCTGTTAATAGTATCTCACAAGTGGTCATCTCAAAGGCTTACAAAAAGTAGAAACTGACTATTCAGAATGATTTGTGGAAGTGATCAGCAGGGAAATCAGATATTTTGGATAAATTATTGGTTCTATGTTTATTTTTTATTCATTTGATGGAATGGGGGGGTGGGGGTATAAATATGTACATTAAATCTATGTACACACCATCCACCCTTCAGGTGCCTGTGGTTTTTACAGGCATTCAGAAACTATACAGGGTTTGTGAGGAGGGACTTGTCACATTTTATTCTCTATTGAGATCTTCATTTTTGATTGAGAGATAATGAACCGTCAAAATTCCCAATAGCAATTATTCACATACTAGCATGTTTTTTATATGGACAGAATCATATACCATAACACTACAAGGAAAGGCACTCAACCAACACCCACTTCTTGATTCTGCACATATATTTCACCCTTTGACTTTTAACAATTTCAGACAATTTTTCAATTGTAAATGGGATGAAAGGCAGATCAAACTCAACTTTTATTCCAGTTGTACAGAGTAATTTATAGATTATATCTAGACAATGGTACCCTTTTACTTGCTACAAGATGGGTGAATTTGTGTTTAAAAAAGGAGTTTTATTTTATCAAACATTGTTAGATAACATGGAAGATTCTGAAATCAAGCTTGAGTATCTAATGATGCAGTATATAATCTCGGTTGAGATATGACTCAGCTGGATATTTGGACTGAATCCTCGGTGAAGGCGTCAGTCCAAATATTCAGCCGAAATTACAGTATTTAGTGTTGTCCAAATTTGATGAAGGATTTATAACATGCATGTCATTGATTGATATCAACACCTGATTATGTAATTTAAATGATTTTATCTCCTTTAGGTCAGTAGTATTTCAAAGTTGAAAGATTTCTTGATGGAACACAGGAAAGCTTATGTCAGCACTGGCAGGTAATGTTTAATAACTAGGTTAATTTATGTCAGCACTGGCAGGTAATGTTTAATAACTAGGTTAATTCATGCTAGGTACTAAGTCATGTAGTACCGGTATGTTGACAGCAGTAAATATATATTTATGTAACTAAAAAGATGAATCATAAGTATGATATGCATGCATATGAATGTTTAAAAATAATTTGAATGCAATAAATTTGATGAATATTCATTATATCACCTGAGCCTAATGTTAAAATTGAATGAGCTTTTCTGATTAAAAGTTTGTTAATCTAGACTAATGTCTGTCGATTTAAAATTTCTTCAATCGGATAATGAAAATTAAATCTTTCAATTGGATTCTCTTTTGATGTTTTTGAATCCTCTCTCATAACCACTGAATCAATTTCATCCAAACTTGGCACATGACATCCTTAGGTACAAGGGATTTGTATTCATTCAAATGAAGGGTTTTTGCTTTGCAAAAAATCATACACATTCTGTGAAAGTGTCCATATGTTATAAATCTATGCAAAAAATGGGGGGGTGGAGCTTGGCTTTGGGTTTAATACAATATCCACTGTTTAATATGTATTTATATATACATGTAAATGTATTTTCAATTAGTGTGTGTACAAGGTCTATCAAACTTACACCCGTTAGAGCCACAATGTAAGAGCCACAATGTAAGAGCTGTGCATTTGAGCATTGAGGCCTATTGTCATGCAAAAAACAGAATTATAGTTTTTGTTTTACACATGTCCAAATAATTGTAGCCACCTTAGTGCAGAAACATCCAGCATGACGGATACAGAACGAGACCAGATTGATGAAGAGGCTGAGAAAGTGATACACATGTGCCAGGAATCAGTAGCTCTCATCAAGAGTAAGTCGTAGCTTTGTCTCGGACTAGATTGACGCCCAGTCATGGAATAAAATGTGTCATGTGATTGCCATCTAAATGTCTTATGTAACGATTAGAAAAATTTAGATGGCAACATGACATCTGAACCATCTTTTTAATTTTTTGATGTTTACTTTATTATTGCCTAAAAATAGGTTATGATTTAGATGGTTTAAAACATTTAAAACAAAATCGATGAACTTGTTGAACGTAGCATTTACCATCACTTGTTAACTGTTAAAACTTTAAATGAAACTAAATTTGTCAATTTTGTTAATCATTATATGAATTTCATAAAATTGTAAACTATGTATCTTCTGATCGTGGACAAAAGAAAACACTTGTTTTAGGTTTGTTTCTGACAGTCTACAGAAAAATGTCGGGTTCCTTAAGTCCATAAAAAGCTCAGCTTCGCGTCACCTTCTATGGACTTAAAAACCTGACAATTTTCTGTAGACAGTCTGTAGCAAACCTAATACATGTAAGTAAAATTAATCTAAAAGGGATTTGACTCTCTGTTTTAATATGAAGAGTTGTTTCCCTTCTCATGTATTAGTGATCACATGTACTCCACTTCAAAGTGTGGATTATTTCCCCTTACTGTAGCTGGAATGACTGTGGTCATGTTATTACTTTTAAATGCTACTTTTAACGAATTTTGTTCCACACTACTAACTTTAGTAAGTTTATAACAAGAACAGGTTTATTTTTACAAAATACACATTCAGTTGCATACACAGAGAAATGTGAATGCCCCATTTGAATTTTGATTCACTATGTATATATAGAATAAATAGTTTTAATGTCTAATTTGTATTATTTTGATCAGTTTCAGGACTATTTGTTGGTGATGAAATGTTTTTTATCTTTAACAGACTTAAATGCCAGAGTTCAACCTCAGGTTAAGGAGCACCGGTCATCAGTCATCAGACTTGTAGAAGATTACCTTAAAGGTATTCCTATATGTGTACTTGGGGTCTTACTAAACAGAGTACTCTAGAGTACGTTAGAGTACTATAGAGTACGCTAGTAAAATTTCATAATTTAATGCAATTTAATTGTTTATTTGTATGTATACCACTTAAATGAACATGATTATAAAATAATATTGCAAAATTTATCAAAAGTATTTGCTTTTTAGCGATATTTTGACCAGAAAACAAATGTTACATTAAAGTTATTGACGATTTATGGCATCACGATCCCGATTATTACTATTTTGTTTGGAGAAAGAATTAAGTGATGTGACATATTGCATCAGTAATTAATTTTACGTATGATTGATAGTTATTTAGAATTGAATAATTGTTGACCTTTACTGTGGATTTACAGTAAGTGTGAACGAGACATATCGGCAAGTACATGACGTGCTTCAGATAGTTCATTTGGAAAGTCCCCGAGTGATTTTAAAGAGCGCTTTTGATAGGTCGGTTAAATTATAGGTAGGCGGTCCCAAGTATTTGGCATTATATTATCTCGTGCTTAACAAGTGTAAGTTTCACTATTTGATTTCAGTGTAAATTGCACTGTACGTAGCGTGAGATTCAATATCGGTTTTGATTTGACAACGGAGATTTGAGATTACGTTAATAAAATGTCTTGTAAAGTTTATCTTATATATACTAGATATCTGCATGTATAAGAGTGATGGGATATCTTATAAAGAAAAAAAATATAAGATGTCTTACAAAAGATACAAGATATCTCGTAAACTTTAGAAGATATAACTTTTATCAGATACCTTATAAATTTTATCTTTTAAACAGGAATAACCGTGTTATACTTATAATCCATCGCAGTATCAATAGGTATGGGAGGGGGAATACAGGGTGAAAAAGGCGAGCCCCGATATGTAAAGAAAAGGCAGGATAGCAATATCCCAGAATTCAAACAGTGCTGAATATTGAAAAGAAAAGAAAAAGACTGGATCGAAAATGCTGCGGGAAAAGGCAGGATCCGCAGTTGCCTCTATATCCCAATAAAAATTGAAAGGTTACTCCCTTAAATTCCTGTAGATACTTGTCAGTTTTAAGTGATCAGAAATTTCAGTACATGTTTCTATAGGCGATTTTGTCCGTTTAAGAACAATGCTTTTGTTTTGTTGTCTCTTTCACATTCGCAGTTTCCATATCGTTATTTTAAAATAAATCTCTCGGAGGATATTTTCGAAATCTTACAAAGCATTGGAAAAGATCATGTCGGAAAAATTTCTAAATTCAAATAGTTAGGGGGAAGAGGGGGTAAAAACTCGTAAGTTTCTGTCATCCGACATCGATTACACGTTAGTGGGAAAAAAAGACAACTGACTTTAAAACCACATAATAATACATTTTAATAAACGTTTAATAGTTTCAATGTACACTTTCATTTGTTTTACTTGTTAATCGATTAGTTTCAACATACTTCATATTTAGTTTTGTATTGGGGGGGGGGGGTGGGGTGTCTTGGTGAGAACTATGCGAACTCAGTTTTCTCTAACATTGAACATTTGATCTCGCCCCTAAAATAATTTGTCAGATTAAGTAATAAGATCAATAGATATTCTACTTCGAGAAAACATCTATTTTCAACACATGGCATGCTTTGATGTCTTTTACTGTTATATATACCCACATTTTCGTAAGAAATTCGGAAGTAACCATCGCTAGATACTGTTAATTGAATGAACAACGGCAAGTTCTGTGAATTCTAGCAAAAACTAAATTCCCCAAACCACCCCTCTCCTGTACATGTAACACATTATTAAAGAAATTCAGCATTTCGTTAGCATTCTATAACGTCATAATAAACCACAGCAAAGGTCGATTGTTAATGTTGCGATACTGGCGTACCTTTGAACCTATATCACTGGTCCACCCCTAACTGTATGTCCATAGGAGTTTGAAATTTTATCAATAAAGTTAATAAAATGTACTTGATTGACCAAGCCTTGAGCTATGGTCAATCAAGTACATTTTATTAACTTTATTGATAAAATTTCAAGTTCCTATGATATGTCCATGATTGCGATTACCCGTTGTACGAACGCGACACTCGCTTCGTCAATATATATATATATATATATATATATATATATATATATATATAAGTCTCTTTTTTGGAAGTAAAATACAGAAAAAACTCTAAACACTTTGTTGAAATATTTCGACCGTGTTACCGGTCTTCTTCACGAAAACACGACTGAAGAAGACCGGTAACCCGGTCGAAATATTTCAATAAAGCGTTAAGAGTCTCTCTCTCTCTCTCTCTCTCTCTCTCTCTCTCTATATATATATATATATATATATATATATATATAACTGACTCGGCCTAAATTGCAATAAAATCAGTAGCAAAGAAATTTTCAACACTTCGTTCGTGTTCAGACCACAGGGGCTCGTCACGAATTGACCCTCTCTATTCTATATTTACATTTATTTGTAAATATAGAATAGACGATGTCAAATTTTAAAAAGACAAGTATTTCGTGACGAGTCCCTGTGTTCAGACGAAATATGCTTCTCTTGGATTTTCTTTGCAGTTTCTTGAAAGTCATTTCCCTAAAAATTTCTCGCAGTTCTACAAATTAAAGACACCTTTGGTACATTGTCAGGGGTACAAATATTTCTTCTTAATAAATTTTGTCTGATTTCTCTATTAATATACACTTGATTTCTTTTTAATTTCATACTCGATTATCAAAAGTACATCCGGTGTGAGCATTGCCGGTGTGAGCTTCGTTGGCGACATTTTCAGTGCAAGAGTTCCCATGGTTGACAATTTTATAACGTGGCCTTTGCGACGCCTAATTTCTTACTGATTTTACCATAAAATAAACTCTCGGCATGTAATTTTAAAATCAACGTCATTGTTTTAGTTGGTATTGGTTTTCCCTTTTCGCAGTCTCTTCCATCGTGCTAAAAGATTATGTAATGACACACCAGTGTAAAGACACGTGTGACCAACTAAAATTATTTTTATTCCCGCCCCTTTAAATATTGGTCCAATCGCAGTGATTGTTCTATCCTTGATGCGTCAACATTGACAGATTTGTTTTGAAACCAACTATCCGAGACCTCGAATGAACTTGAGAAGCTGAGTCGTTCACACTTACTGTAAATTCACAGTAAAAACACATCCAGTGTTGATTTAAAACCACAGTGACAATCACCAAAGAAATCATCTTCATAGATGTAATCATTTCATTTTTATGTTAATCTAAATACCACTGAATGATTTATTTTCATGGAATTCACTGTTCAGTTGACTAAAAAAGACTTTTAATACTTTAAAAGTAAGATTAAGGCATAATCTTTGGAAATTTAGTGTAATGCACTGGTACTTTATATACATGTGTAGTTAAATTTGATTGGGATCAATATGTAAACTGTAATTCAAAATATTTTCTAAATATAATGAAAACAAACACAATATATTCCATATATATATTCATAAGGTTAAAATAAAGTAAGAACACCTACAAACAGCAGTTAAATTGCATTAAATTATGAAATTTTACCAGCGTACTCTAAAGTACTCTAGCATACTCTGTTTAGTAGGACCGTGTGTACTTGTGTGTGTAGATTAGAAACAATTTAGTGTATGTACTTGTGTGCGTGTAGATCAGGAACAATTTAGTGTATGTACTTGTGTGTGTAGATCAGGGACAATTTAGTGTATATACTTGTGTGTGTAGATCAGGAACAATTTAGTGTATGTACTTGTGTGTGTAGATTAGAAACAATTTAGTGTATGTACTTGTGTGTGTAGATCAGGAACAATTTAGTGTATGTACTTGTGTGTGTAGATCAGGAACAATTTAGTGTATGTACTTGTGTGCGTGTAGATCAGGAACAATTTAGTGTATGTACTTGTGTGTGTAGATCAGGGACAATTTAGTGTATGTACTTGTGTGTGTAGATCAGGGACAATTTAGTGTATGTACTTGTGTGTGTAGATTAGAAACAATTTAGTGTATGTACTTGTGTGTGTAGATCTTGGACAATTTAGTGTATGTACTTGTGTGTGTAGATCAGGAACAATTTAGTGTATGTACTTGTATGTGTGTAGATCAGAAGCAATTTAGTGTATGCACTTGTGTGTGTAGATCAGGAACAATTTAGTGTATGTACTTGTGTGTGTAGATTAGAAACAATTTAATGTATGTACTTGTGTGCGTGTAGATCAGGAACAATTTAGTGTATGTACTTGTGAGTGTAGATCAGGGACAATTTAGTGTATGTACTTGTGTGTGTAGATCAGGAACAATTTAGTGTATGTACTTGTGTGTGTAGATCAGAAACAATTTAGTGTATGTACTTGTGTGTGTAGATCAGAAACAATTTAGTGTATGTACTTGTGTGTGTAGATCAGAAACAGTTTAGTGTATGTACTTGTATGTGTGTAGATCAGAAACAATTTAGTGTATTAGTGTATTAAATTGTGTGTGTAAATCAGAAACACTTTAGTGTATGTACTTGTGTGTGTAGATCAGAAACAATTTAGTGTATGTACTTGTGTGTGTAGATCAGGAACAATTTAGTGTATGTACTTGTGTGTGTAGATCAGAAACAATTTAGTGTATGTACTTGTGTGTGTGTTGATCAGGAACAATTTAGTGTATGTACTTGTGTGTGTAGATCAGGAACAATTTAGTGTATGTACTTGTGTGCGTGTAGATCAGGAACAATTTAGTGTATGTAGTTGTGTGTGTAGATCAGGGACAATTTAGTGTATGTACTTGTGTGTGTAGATCAGGAACAATTTAGTGTATGTACTTGTGTGTGTAGATTAGAAACAATTTAGTGTATGTACTTGTATGTGTGTAGATCAGAAACAATTTAGTGTATGTACTTGTGTGTGTAGATCAGGAACAATTTAGTGTATGTACTTGTATGTGTAGATCAGAAATAATTTAGTGTATGTACTTGTGTGTGTAGATTAGAGACAATTTAGCATGATTTAGTGTATGTACTTGTATGTGTAGATCAGAAACAATTTAGTGTATGTACTTGTGTGTGTAGATCAGAAACAATTTAGTGTAATCGTGTGTTAGCACACTTGCAATTTCACAAAATCCACAAGAATATGAAGTCTGCTGAAATAGGTATACATGTACATGCTTGTATATACACTCGAAACAGCTATACTATTCAGCTTTGTGGGGGGAGATAAGTATTTTCTATAATATTTTACTCCAATAGACAATTGAAGTATTTTTAGTAATGAAGATTGGTATGATTGGTAATATAAAAAAAAAGCAAACACCATTTTGATCTTGTCATAAATACTTTTGTGAAACACACCCTAGGAAGTCAACTTCTTTTGGAAACTTTCACACTCCGATAATTTCTCTTACTTGATTAATTTCACTCTTAGACTGTTATAATCACCAATTAACCCTAAAAGGTTTGAAAATCAACTAATGAGATTATTAACTGAAACATCAGAGGGTAAAAAGGTAGCTTTCATTCATTGAAAGGATTGAATCATAAATTGTACTGTGATGTGTGCTGATAAATACATGTAGTGTTTGTGCTTTGTTTTGCTTTGGGGTTTTGTTTTGTTGTTGATGGGGTTTTTTTTTTAGGGGGGGGGGGGGGGGTCTAAAATATGAATATTGAAATTGAAATCATAATACTGTTAGGGCTTTAATTTTACAGGGTTATAATTTCATGATATTTGATTTTCATCATTTTTAGATATTTCATGATGGTTTAAATTACCTCCTGTATCTCGTATAAAATTACCTTTAGATAGAGTTATACCTCAAATACTTTGTTACTTCACAATGGTTTTACTTTTGTGATCTATACTATAATCACATTGCAAAAATAAAACCCATGCAAATATTTCCGCTTTTTAAAGTACATGTATACTCGTACATTATGTTTAATATATGTATTTTGTTTATTTCAGTGGTTTGTAAAATCTATAGTGAACAGAGAGCAGTAAGGGTGAAAAGAGTGGTGGATAGAAAAAGATTGTAAGTCATTGCAGTCTGCAGTACCAGTGTTCATGTAACATTCTTCTTCTTGTACCATTATGTCTTTAAATATCTAATAACTATAAAATAATTGTATTTATATTGCATGTAAATGTTCTGAACTATCAAAATTACAATTTTATGTGATTTGAAAGTTGAAAAAAAAATGTTACAAAATTGCAATGTGACTTTCCTTGATATGAGAAGTAATATGTCCTTGACCCTTGTTTTTGAAGGTCAAAGCTAGAACCTGACAAGTTAGTGAAAGAGAAACGACAGAAAAAGCAGCCCTCTCCCACAGAAAACACTAATAATTCCAGTGAGGAGGATCAATCAAATCAAGGTAGTTCTAACTAGTCACTATTTTATACATGTAAATCTAGGTAGTTCTAACTTGTCACTATTTTATACATGTAAATCTAGGTAGTTCTAACTAGTCACTGATTTATACATGTAAATCTAGGTAGTTCTAACTAGTCACTATTTTATACATGTAAATCTAGGTAGTTCTAACTAGTCACTATTTTATACAGTCATGTAAATCTAGGTAGTTCTAACAAGTCACTGTTTTATACAGTCATGTAAATCTAGGTAGTTCTAACTAGTCACTGTTTTATACAGTCATGTAAATCTAGGTAGTTCTAACTAGTCACTATTTTATACATGTAAATCTAGGTAGTTCTAACTAGTCACTATTTTATACATGTAAATCTAGGTAGTTCTAACTAGTCACTGTTTTATACATGTAAATCTAGGAAGTTCTAACTAGTCACTGTTTTATACATGTAAATGTAGGTAGTTCTAACTAGTCACTGTTTTATACATGTAAATCTAGGTAGTTCTAACTAGTCACTGTTTTATAAATGTAAATCTAGGTAGTTCTAACTAGTCACTGTTTTATACATGTAAATCTAGGTAGTTCTAACTAGTCACTGTTTTATACATGTAAATCTAGGTACATGTAGTTCTAACGAGTCACTGTTTTATCAATGTAAATCTAGGTAGTTCTAATTAGTCACTGTGTTATACATGTAAATCTAGGAAGTTCTAACTAGTCACTGTTTTATACAGTCATGTAAATCTAGGTAGTTCTAACTAGTCACTGTTTTATACATGTAAATGTAGGTAGTTCTAACTAGTCACTGTTTTATACAGGTAAATCTAGGGAGTTCTAACTAGTCACTGTTTTATACATGTAAATCTAGGTAGTTCTAACTAGTCACTGTTTTATACATGTAAATCTAGGTAGTTCTAACTAGTCACTGTTTTATACAGTCATGTAAATCTAGGGAGTTCTAACTAGTCACTGTTTTATACATGTAAATCTAGGTAGTCCTAACTAGTCACTGTTTTATACCTGTAAATCTAGGTAGTTCTAACTAGTCACTGTTTTATACCTGTAAATCTAGGTAGTTCTAACTAGTCACTGTTTTATACCTGTAAATCTAGGTAGTTCTAACTAGTCACTATTTTATACATGTAAATCTAGGTAGTTCTAACAAGTCACTGTTTTATACAGTCATGTAAATCTAGGAAGTTCTAACTAATCACTATTTTATACATGTAAATCTAGGTAGTTCTAACTAGTCACTGTTTTATACATGTAAATCTAGGAAGTTCTAACTAGTCACTGTTTTATACAGTCATGTAAATCTAGGTAGTTCTAACTAGTCACTGTTTTATACATGTAAATCTAGATAGTTCTAACTAGTCACTGTTTTATACAGTCATGTAAATCTAGGTAGTTCTAACTAGTCACTATTTTATACATGTAAATCTAGGTAGTTCTAACAAGTCACTGTTTTATACATGTAAATCTAGGTAGTTCTAACTAGTCACTGTTTTATACATGTAAATCTAGGTAGTTCTAACTAGTCACTGTTTTATACATGTAAATCTAGGTAGTTCTAACTAGTCACTATCTTTTACAGTCATGTAAATCTAGGTAGTTCTAACAAGTCACTCTTTTATACAGTCATGTAAATCTAGGTAGTTCTAACTAGTCACTATTTTATACAGTCATGTAAATCTAGGTAGTTCTAACAAGTCACTGTTTTATACAGTCATGTAAATCTAGGTAGTTCTAACTAGTCACTGTTTTATACATGTAAATCTAGGAAGTTCTAACTAGTCACTGTTTTATACAGTCATGAAAATCTAGGTAGTTGTAACTAGTCACTGTTTTATACATGTAAATCTAGGAAGTTCTAACTAGTCACTGTTTTATACATGTAAATCTAGGAAGTTCTAACTAGTCACTGTTTTATACATGTAAATCTAGGTAGTTCTAACTAGTCACTGTTTTATACAGTCATGTAAATCTAGGTAGTTCTAACTAGTCACTGTTTTATACATGTAAATGTAGGTAGTTCTAACTAGTCACTGTTTTATACATGTAAATCTAGGGAGTTCTAACTAGTCACTGTATTATACATGTAAATCTAGGTAGTTCTAACTAGTCACTGTTTTATACATGTAAATCTAGGTAGTTCTAACTAGTCACTGTTTTATACAGTCATGTAAATCTAGGGAGTTCTAACTAGTCACTGTTTTATACATGTAAATCTAGGTAGTCCTAACTAGTCACTATTTTATACATGTAAATCTAGGTAGTTCTAACTAGTCACTGTTTTATACCTGTAAATCTAGGTAGTTCTAACTAGTCACTATTTTATACCTGTAAATCTAGGTAGTTCTAACTAGTCACTGTTTTATACATGTAAATCTAGGTAGTTCTAACTAGTCACTGTTTTATACATGTAAATCTAGGTAGTTCTAACTAGTCACTGTTTTATACATGTAAATCTAGGTAGTTCTAACTAGTCACTGTTTTATACATGTAAATCTAGGTAGTTCTAACAAGTCACTGTTTTATACATGTAAATCTAGGTAGTTCTAACTAGTCACTGTTTTATACATGTAAATCTAGGTAGTTCTAACTAGTCACTGTTTTATACATGTAAATCTAGGTAGTTCTAACTAGTCACTGTTTTATACATGTAAATCTAGGTAGTTCTAACTAGTCACTATTTTATACAGTCATGTAAATCTAGGTAGTTCTAACAAGTCACTATTTTATACATGTAAATCTAGGTAGTTCTAACTAGTCACTGTTTTATACATGTAAATCTAGGAAGTTCTAACTAGTCACTGTTTTATACATGTAAATCTAGGTAGTTCTAACTAGTCACTGTTTTATACATGTAAATCTAGGTAGTTCTAACTAGTCACTGTTTTATACATGTAAATCTAGGTAGTTCTAACTAGTCACTGTTTTATACAGTCATGTAAATCTAGGTAGTTCTAACTAGTCACTGTTTTTTACATGTAAATGTAGGTAGTTCTAACTAGTCACTGTTTTATACAGGTAAATCTAGGGAGTTCTAACTAGTCACTGTTTTATACATGTAAATCTAGGTAGTTCTAACTAGTCACTGTTTTATACATGTAAATCTAGGTAGTTCTAACTAGTCACTGTTTTATACAGTCATGTAAATCTAGGTAGTTCTAACTAGTCACTGTTTTATACATGTAAATCTAGGTAGTTCTAACTAGTCACTATTTTATACAGTCATGTAAATCTAGGTAGTTCTAACAAGTCACTGTTTTATACAGTCATGTAAATCTAGGTAGTTCTAACTAGTCACTATTTTATACAGTCATGTAAATCTAGGTAGTTCTATCAAGTCACTGTTTTATACAGTCATGTAAATCTAGGTAGTTCTAACTAGTCACTGTTTTATACATGTAAATGTAGGTAGTTCTAACTAGTCACTGTTTTATACATGTAAATCTAGGTAGTTCTAACTAGTCACTGTTTTATACATGTAAATCTAGGAAGATCTAACTAGTCACTGTTTTATACATGTAAATCTAGGTAGTTCTAACTAGTCACTGTTTTATACATGTAAATCTAGGTAGTTTTAACTAGTCACTGTATTATACATGTAAATCTAGGTAGTTCTAACAAGTCACTGTTTTATACAGTCATGTAAATCTAGGTAGTTCTAACTAGTCACTATTTTATACATGTAAATCTAGGTAGTTCTAACTAGTCACTGTTTTATACATGTAAATCTAGGAAGTTCTAACTAGTCACTGTTTTATACAGTCATGTAAATCTAGGTAGTTCTAACTAGTCACTGTTTTATACATGTAAATCTAGGTAGTTCTAACTAGTCACTGTTTTATACAGTCATGTAAATCTAGGTAGTTCTAACTAGTCACTATTTTATACATGTAAATCTAGGTAGTTCTAACAAGTCACTGTTTTATACATGTAAATCTAGGTAGTTCTAACTAGTCACTGTTTTATACATGTAAATCTAGGTAGTTCTAACTAGTCACTGTTTTATACATGTAAATCTAGGTAGTTCTAACTAGTCACTATTTTATACAGTCATGTAAATATAGGTAGTTCTAACAAGTCACTGTTTTATACAGTCATGTAAATCTAGGTAGTTCTAACTAGTCACTGTTTTATACATGTAAATCTAGGTAGTTCTAACTAGTCACTGTTTTATACAGTCATGTAAATCTAGGTAGTTCTAACTAGTCACTATTTTATACATGTAAATCTAGGTAGTTCTAACAAGTCACTGTTTTATACATGTAAATCTAGGTAGTTCTAACTAGTCACTGTTTTATACATGTAAATCTAGGTAGTTCTAACTAGTCACTGTTTTATACATGTAAATCTAGGTAGTTCTAACTAGTCACTGTTTTATACAGTCATGTAAATCTAGGGAGTTCTAACTAGTCACTGTTTTATACATGTAAATCTAGGTAGTCCTAACTAGTCACTATTTTATACATGTAAATCTAGGTAGTTCTAACTAGTCACTGTTTTATACCTGTAAATCTAGGTAGTTCTAACTAGTCACTATTTTATACCTGTAAATCTAGGTAGTTCTAACTAGTCACTGTTTTATACATGTAAATCTAGGTAGTTCTAACTAGTCACTGTTTTATACATGTAAATCTAGGTAGTTCTAACTAGTCACTGTTTTATACATGTAAATCTAGGTAGTTCTAACTAGTCACTGTTTTATACATGTAAATCTAGGTAGTTCTAACAAGTCACTGTTTTATACATGTAAATCTAGGTAGTTCTAACTAGTCACTGTTTTATACATGTAAATCTAGGTAGTTCTAACTAGTCACTGTTTTATACATGTAAATCTAGGTAGTTCTAACTAGTCACTGTTTTATACATGTAAATCTAGGTAGTTCTAACTAGTCACTATTTTATACAGTCATGTAAATCTAGGTAGTTCTAACAAGTCACTATTTTATACATGTAAATCTAGGTAGTTCTAACTAGTCACTGTTTTATACATGTAAATCTAGGAAGTTCTAACTAGTCACTGTTTTATACATGTAAATCTAGGTAGTTCTAACTAGTCACTGTTTTATACATGTAAATCTAGGTAGTTCTAACTAGTCACTGTTTTATACATGTAAATCTAGGTAGTTCTAACTAGTCACTGTTTTATACAGTCATGTAAATCTAGGTAGTTCTAACTAGTCACTGTTTTTTACATGTAAATGTAGGTAGTTCTAACTAGTCACTGTTTTATACAGGTAAATCTAGGGAGTTCTAACTAGTCACTGTTTTATACATGTAAATCTAGGTAGTTCTAACTAGTCACTGTTTTATACATGTAAATCTAGGTAGTTCTAACTAGTCACTGTTTTATACAGTCATGTAAATCTAGGTAGTTCTAACTAGTCACTGTTTTATACATGTAAATCTAGGTAGTTCTAACTAGTCACTATTTTATACAGTCATGTAAATCTAGGTAGTTCTAACAAGTCACTGTTTTATACAGTCATGTAAATCTAGGTAGTTCTAACTAGTCACTATTTTATACAGTCATGTAAATCTAGGTAGTTCTATCAAGTCACTGTTTTATACAGTCATGTAAATCTAGGTAGTTCTAACTAGTCACTGTTTTATACATGTAAATGTAGGTAGTTCTAACTAGTCACTGTTTTATACATGTAAATCTAGGTAGTTCTAACTAGTCACTGTTTTATACATGTAAATCTAGGAAGATCTAACTAGTCACTGTTTTATACATGTAAATCTAGGTAGTTCTAACTAGTCACTGTTTTATACATGTAAATCTAGGTAGTTTTAACTAGTCACTGTATTATACATGTAAATCTAGGTAGTTCTAACAAGTCACTGTTTTATACAGTCATGTAAATCTAGGTAGTTCTAACTAGTCACTATTTTATACATGTAAATCTAGGTAGTTCTAACTAGTCACTGTTTTATACATGTAAATCTAGGAAGTTCTAACTAGTCACTGTTTTATACAGTCATGTAAATCTAGGTAGTTCTAACTAGTCACTGTTTTATACATGTAAATCTAGGTAGTTCTAACTAGTCACTGTTTTATACATGTAAATCTAGGTAGTTCTAACTAGTCACTATTTTATACAGTCATGTGAATCTAGGTAGTTCTAACAAGTCACTGTTTTATACAGTCATGTAAATCTAGGTAGTTCTAACTAGTCACTGTTTTATACCTGTAAATCTAGGTAGTTCTAACTAGTCACTGTTTTATACCTGTAAATCTAGGTAGTTCTAACTAGTCACTATTTTATACATGTAAATCTAGGTAGTTCTAACAAGTCACTGTTTTATACAGTCATGTAAATCTAGGAAGTTCTAACTAATCACTATTTTATACATGTAAATCTAGGTAGTTCTAACTAGTCACTGTTTTATACATGTAAATCTAGGAAGTTCTAACTAGTCACTGTTTTATACAGTCATGTAAATCTAGGTAGTTCTAACTAGTCACTGTTTTATACATGTAAATCTAGATAGTTCTAACTAGTCACTGTTTTATACAGTCATGTAAATCTAGGTAGTTCTAACTAGTCACTATTTTATACATGTAAATCTAGGTAGTTCTAACAAGTCACTGTTTTATACATGTAAATCTAGGTAGTTCTAACTAGTCACTGTTTTATACATGTAAATCTAGGTAGTTCTAACTAGTCACTGTTTTATACATGTAAATCTAGGTAGTTCTAACTAGTCACTATCTTATACAGTCATGTAAATCTAGGTAGTTCTAACAAGTCACTGTTTTATACAGTCATGTAAATCTAGGTAGTTCTAACTAGTCACTATTTTATACAGTCATGTAAATCTAGGTAGTTCTAACAAGTCACTGTTTTATACAGTCATGTAAATCTAGGTAGTTCTAACTAGTCACTGTTTTATACATGTAAATCTAGGAAGTTCTAACTAGTCACTGTTTTATACAGTCATGAAAATCTAGGTAGTTGTAACTAGTCACTGTTTTATACATGTAAATCTAGGAAGTTCTAACTAGTCACTGTTTTATACATGTAAATCTAGGAAGTTCTAACTAGTCACTGTTTTATACATGTAAATCTAGGTAGTTCTAACTAGTCACTGTTTTATACAGTCATGTAAATCTAGGTAGTTCTAACTAGTCACTGTTTTATACATGTAAATGTAGGTAGTTCTAACTAGTCACTGTTTTATACATGTAAATCTAGGGAGTTCTAACTAGTCACTGTTTTATACATGTAAATCTAGGTAGTTCTAACTAGTCACTGTTTTATACATGTAAATCTAGGTAGTTCTAACTAGTCACTGTTTTATACAGTCATGTAAATCTAGGGAGTTCTAACTAGTCACTGTTTTATACATGTAAATCTAGGTAGTCCTAACTAGTCACTATTTTATACATGTAAATCTAGGTAGTTCTAACTAGTCACTGTTTTATACCTGTAAATCTAGGTAGTTCTAACTAGTCACTATTTTATACCTGTAAATCTAGGTAGTTCTAACTAGTCACTGTTTTATACATGTAAATCTAGGTAGTTCTAACTAGTCACTGTTTTATACATGTAAATCTAGGTAGTTCTAACTAGTCACTGTTTTATACATGTAAATCTAGGTAGTTCTAACTAGTCACTGTTTTATACATGTAAATCTAGGTAGTTCTAACTAGTCACTGTTTTATACATGTAAATCTAGGTAGTTCTAACAAGTCACTGTTTTATACATGTAAATCTAGGTAGTTCTAACTAGTCACTGTTTTATACATGTAAATCTAGGTAGTTCTAACTAGTCACTGTTTTATACATGTAAATCTAGGTAGTTCTAACTAGTCACTGTTTTATACATGTAAATCTAGGTAGTTCTAACTAGTCACTATTTTATACAGTCATGTAAATCTAGGTAGTTCTAACAAGTCACTATTTTATACATGTAAATCTAGGTAGTTCTAACTAGTCACTGTTTTATACATGTAAATCTAGGAAGTTCTAACTAGTCACTGTTTTATACATGTAAATCTAGGTAGTTCTAACTAGTCACTGTTTTATACATGTAAATCTAGGTAGTTCTAACTAGTCACTGTTTTATACATGTAAATCTAGGTAGTTCTAACTAGTCACTGTTTTATACAGTCATGTAAATCTAGGTAGTTCTAACTAGTCACTGTTTTTTACATGTAAATGTAGGTAGTTCTAACTAGTCACTGTTTTATACAGGTAAATCTAGGGAGTTCTAACTAGTCACTGTTTTATACATGTAAATCTAGGTAGTTCTAACTAGTCACTGTTTTATACATGTAAATCTAGGTAGTTCTAACTAGTCACTGTTTTATACAGTCATGTAAATCTAGGTAGTTCTAACTAGTCACTGTTTTATACATGTAAATCTAGGTAGTTCTAACTAGTCACTATTTTATACAGTCATGTAAATCTAGGTAGTTCTAACAAGTCACTGTTTTATACAGTCATGTAAATCTAGGTAGTTCTAACTAGTCACTATTTTATACAGTCATGTAAATCTAGGTAGTTCTATCAAGTCACTGTTTTATACAGTCATGTAAATCTAGGTAGTTCTAACTAGTCACTGTTTTATACATGTAAATGTAGGTAGTTCTAACTAGTCACTGTTTTATACATGTAAATCTAGGTAGTTCTAACTAGTCACTGTTTTATACATGTAAATCTAGGAAGATCTAACTAGTCACTGTTTTATACATGTAAATCTAGGTAGTTCTAACTAGTCACTGTTTTATACATGTAAATCTAGGTAGTTTTAACTAGTCACTGTATTATACATGTAAATCTAGGTAGTTCTAACAAGTCACTGTTTTATACAGTCATGTAAATCTAGGTAGTTCTAACTAGTCACTATTTTATACATGTAAATCTAGGTAGTTCTAACTAGTCACTGTTTTATACATGTAAATCTAGGAAGTTCTAACTAGTCACTGTTTTATACAGTCATGTAAATCTAGGTAGTTCTAACTAGTCACTGTTTTATACATGTAAATCTAGGTAGTTCTAACTAGTCACTGTTTTATACAGTCATGTAAATCTAGGTAGTTCTAACTAGTCACTATTTTATACATGTAAATCTAGGTAGTTCTAACAAGTCACTGTTTTATACATGTAAATCTAGGTAGTTCTAACTAGTCACTGTTTTATACATGTAAATCTAGGTAGTTCTAACTAGTCACTGTTTTATACATGTAAATCTAGGTAGTTCTAACTAGTCACTATTTTATACAGTCATGTAAATCTAGGTAGTTCTAACAAGTCACTGTTTTATACAGTCATGTAAATCTAGGTAGTTCTAACTAGTCACTGTTTTATACATGTAAATCTAGGTAGTTCTAACTAGTCACTGTTTTATACAGTCATGTAAATCTAGGTAGTTCTAACTAGTCACTATTTTATACATGTAAATCTAGGTAGTTCTAACAAGTCACTGTTTTATACATGTAAATCTAGGTAGTTCTAACTAGTCACTGTTTTATACATGTAAATCTAGGTAGTTCTAACTAGTCACTGTTTTATACATGTAAATCTAGGTAGTTCTAACTAGTCACTATTTTATACAGTCATGTAAATCTAGGTAGTTCTAACAAGTCACTGTTTTATACAGTCATGTAAATCTAGGTAGTTCTAACTAGTCACTATTTTATACAGTCATGTAAATCTAGGTAGTTCTATCAAGTCACTGTTTTATACAGTCATGTAAATCTAGGTAGTTCTAACTAGTCACTGTTTTATACATGTAAATCTAGGTAGTTCTAACTAGTCACTGTTTTATACATGTAAATCTAGGTAGTTCTAACTAGTCACTGTTTTATACATGTAAATCTAGGTAGTTCTAACTAGTCACTGTTTTATACATGTAAATCTAGGAAGTTCTAACTAGTCACTGTTTTATACATGTAAATCTAGGTAGTTCTAACTAGTCACTGTATTATACATGTAAATCTAGGTAGTTCTAACTAGTCACTGTTTTATACATGTAAATCTAGGTAGTTCTAACTAGTCACTGTTTTATACATGTAAATCTAGGTAGTTCTAACTAGTCACTGTTTTATACATGTAAATCTAGGTACTTCTAACAAGTCACTGTTTTATACAGTCATGAAAATCTAGGTAGTTCTAACTAGTCACTGTTTTATACATGTAAATCTAGGTAGTTCTAACTAGTCACTGTTTTATACATGTAAATCTAGGTAGTTCTAACTAGTCACTGTTTTATACATGTAAATCTAGGTAGTTCTAACTAGTCACTGTTTTATACATGTAAATCTAGGTAGTTCTAACTAGTCACTGTTTTATACATGTAAATCTAGGTAGTTCTAACTAGTCACTGTTTTATACAGTCATGTAAATCTAGGTAGTTCTAACTAGTCACTATTTTATACATGTAAATCTAGGTAGTTCTAACTAGTCACTGTTTTGTACATGTAAATCTAGGTAGTTCTAACTAGTCACTGTTTTATACATGTAAATCTAGGTAGTTCTAACTAGTCACTGTTTTATACATGTAAATCTAGGTAGTTCTAACTAGTCACTATTTTATACAGTCATGTGAATCTAGGTAGTTCTAACAAGTCACTGTTTTATACAGTCATGTAAATCTAGGTAGTTCTAACTAGTCACTGTTTTATACATGTAAATCTAGGTAGTTCTAACTAGTCACTGTTTTATACAGTCATGTAAATCTAGGTAGTTCTAACTAGTCACTATTTTATACAGTCATGTAAATCTAGGTAGTTCTAACAAGTCACTGTTTTATACAGTCATGTAAATCTAGGTAGTTCTAACTAGTCACTGTTTTATACATGTAAATCTAGGTAGTTCTAACTAGTCACTGTTTTATACATGTAAATCTAGGTAGTTCTAACTAGTCACTGTTTTATACATGTAAATCTAGGTAGTTCTAACAAGTCACTGTTTTATACAGTCATGTAAATCTAGGTATTTCAGAAAAAGAAAAGAACTTCTTTTTTGTATAGTGATTTAAGGGGAAGGTAGCCAAATTAAGATACATTTAGCATGATGTTTAGTTTAGAATTTTTTGTTAGCTCACTTGAGCCATAAACTCAGGTGAGCTTTTCTGATTAACTGGTGTTCATTGTCTGTCTGTCCATTTGCCTGTCTGTCCCTGTCTGTCTGTAAATGTTACACAATTTTTACCTCAGAACCATTGAGCTAAGTTCAAAGTTGCCATAAGTCATCCTTGGCTAAAGGAAATGCAAAATTGTTCAAGTGAAGGGTCACACCCATGTCAAAGTGGAGATTATTCATAAATAGTGAAACTATGGTAGCATTTTTCTCTTAAGAACCACTGTAGCAATTAAAATCAAAGTACTGAAGGTACTGAAACGAGGTGACGTTTGGCAGTGAATGGCATGGATTCTAATGCAAGATCGAATTAAATGAAGGATATAATATGTTGGATGGTATTATTTGTAATCCAGAAGCATATGTTATACCTTCAATTTGAGGTAATGAAATGTGTTAACTGTTGAAACATTCTAAAACTGAGTAGCAAGCATAATTAACCTATATGTGAGGAAGAGGCCCATAGGCCACAATGCACATCTGACCTACCAAGGATGTGCTTAGTAGGAAGATTTTTTAAAATGTGGTCCCATCCAACCCCTTGGAGTCGTAACTAAGACAAACTTGAATCTAGACTAACTAAGGATGCTTCCATATATCAATATTTTTAATGATGCCTTTGCTGTTCTTGAGAAGATTTTTTTTTTTAAATCCTATATATTTCATTGTAAAGTATTGATCCCCAATTGTTGGCATACCCTACCCCTGGGGGTTATTACTTGAACATACTTGAATCAACACTATGAAACGAAGGTTTCACATAAGTTACAGTGTTTTTTACTCTGTGGTTGTTGTTGAGATTTGTAAAAAAAAAAAATGTGACAAAATTTTCACTAATTCTTGGGTATTTCCGCTTAAAAGAGTTCATATGAACAAAATTGATTGTATTTCCCCTGCATAAACTGGTAAAGCAGACACATGAAGCAACTGGTTTTGAATCCAAACATTTTTGGGCAAGTCCTCTGGGTTAAGATGTTCATGTGGACAGGCCTGTCTTGCATGCTTGTATAAAACATCACCTTTTTCGAGAACAAAATGAATATCATTCGCATCCCAATCTCCAAACAATTTTTGGTTAACTGCATTAAATGCAATGCACACAAGTGAATTTGCTACACATTGTTTACCTCTGCTATATTCGGAGAAAGTTTCTGACCCTTGATGAAAGTTGGCAGACACGCATTTCAAAATTATGGGATCTTTTCTTACATTGTGACTTTTTCTTTTTTTGACAGATTTGGGCTCTCCCTTTGATGACTATCAAAATCATGATTTTTTTCTTTTTTTGCTACCCTTCATATCTGATGACGACAACAACTGTCAACTCTTGAAATAACTCATTCAATTCTTGAGTCAAAGTTAAACCAGTCCAAGAAAATTTCCACTCTTGAAATATCAACTCTTGAAAACAAGTGTCAACTCTTGAGATAATTCATTCAACTCTTGAGATAAATCATATTTCGTGACAAAGAAATGTAAACTTGATTTCCAATATATTACTTCCAATGGAGTTCTTTTCTTGAATAACAAATATATTCACAAAAACATGTTCATTTATATTTCTTAATCAATATTTACAGCTATCTGACTTGACCATGAAAGAGCGCGGGAAATGGTGCTCGGCCCATTCGATCGAAGATTACATGTTTACACCCAGATTTAGTATTAAAATCTCAAAAAATGCGTCCAAAAGAAATATTTTGGTAAAATTGTACGAAATTAACACATTGGGTTTCAGATAATTATCTTGAGTTAATGCGTTGGCAAGAATATATCAGTTCTCTCAGGCAAGACGTTTTCTCCTTGTTGATAAATAGGATAGCGTGGCGCGTATGGATACAGAGAAATAGTGCAGAGTTTAATATTAAAATTCTAATTACACACAATTTCTGCTTGATAAATACAACAGATCACATACAAGGAAGACTTCTTCAATCTGACATAAAACAGAATTTATATATAACAGTTTAATAAAAATGGAACATAGTATCAATGTGAACTATTTTTTGATAGGCGATAAATCGGCTAATTAACATAATTTTCAGACATAAGAGGAGACAGCTGTTTACCCAGAATTCCTAGAGAATAATAGACCATGTTTTCCCTGTCTATATGTGAAAATGCGAATGAATACAGAAGCAATGCAAATCGTTTCCTACAGTCCAATTCTGTTTTTCTAAGATCGTGGAATAAAATGTTGGCAAACGACAAATAATTTTGATCTTGTTTACAAACCTAAACACTAATTCGCGATTCCTTTTGATGTGTGGACTTTGTTTCATATCGAAGGGATAAAAATTGCGATTTCATAAATTCTTATTTAACTCGCTTATCGTAGAGGGTAAACATATGGATCCTATATCAATCTCAAAGTGAATTGTGACAGCTTTTACGTTGCATTAGCATATATGACAACAAATTTCTTATATTAAAAATCAAAGTGATTTCGCAAATGGTAGTAATTAAAACAGGGCGCCATTGAAGCTGGGGTCTGACATACGAGGCTGACTTACGTCACCTCGAAAAAATGAAGACAAAACTTATGTGAAAGCTTCCTTAATGAGTACTAGATCAAAAATTGGTTCAAATTAAGGTATGGAGGGGGCACATTTTGGTGACACAGGTGAGCTTTGTGGCCCATGGGCCTCTTCGAAATTTATTAATAAGGATTTTGCATGATGTTTTCAAAATATTACTGCTTTAATTTTTTAATCATTATTAGTTTAGTATTGTACAAGCAGTTATGCAATATAGATCTCCATAAATAAAGTCTTAACTTTTTAAGAATTGAATTAAATTTGTTGAATAAGTTTTATTGAATTATGTACTATAGATTGCTATCCAACCTTATTCAGATTTCATGTGGATGCCTTTTTAGCTTTATTGAAATGTACAAAAATATATTGCATTCAAGAGTCTCGCTCAAACTCTTAAAACTTGAGGTATTGATATATTTCAGATATGGTCATACAAATATAGAAGAAACTATCAAGGATAAAGATGTGTAAGTACATACTGAAACATTTTGAAAATTATTGTCATTATTATTTTTACTCATCTCTTTCCCTTAAAAACATTAACATTAAAACAAATAGTACATTAATTAAGTTCTCTGAAGGGTCTTTCTGAATGAGTCAGTTTTCTGGTAAATTGCTACAAAATGTAACAAAAAATATGGACCTTGATGACCCTAAGAAAATGTAGGTGTAAAGAATATATATTTACTACTTTGTAGAGAGTTGGAGGGCATCAGAAAATCTAGTGTGTGTTCTGTTTCAAGAAAACCAATGCGAAAAATACACTGCACAAAATATAAGCAGGTAGTCCTGGTAACATTAGTAATTACAGTCAATTTAATTCATGAATATGTTTTCCTGCTCATACATTTCACATATATCTATTTATAGAGCATAAGTACTATGAAAAATGACAATATTGAACCTTCAGAAGAGATCAACTGGGTTAGCAAATGCACAGGAGCAAATGATGATGCAACTTGTTCTTCTGGTAGGTTAGATTATAGAAACACCAGCTAGCTAACTTGTCTCATAGTGTCAAATTTTAAAAAAAATCCTGTTTAGTACATAGTAGTATTCTTCTAAAAAAAACTTCTCGGCATAATAAGTAACACTATTTTAATGTTGGACTTTTTTCTCATAAGAAATTACATAGGAACTGTTTGTGCGAGAGAGAAATAGTATTTAACACAGTTAACGAATATACAGTCTTGAATTCACAACATCCTGGGGGCGCCAAAAAGAATTCACAACACTGTTTATTAGGGGTATAACAATAATATGACCTATAACGAGTGATATTTGATGTCATGCCTTTACATTTTCAGAAATTAATACAGATTTCATCTCAAGAAATGTAAGCCTGTTTAAAATGTCTTCGCAAAGAAACTGCATAATGTTCATTATATTGGTATAATCTATTAAGTACATTGTACATAAATCTTTAAATATTACATTCTGATATTATAATACACATAATCACATACATGTATATGCAGGTAAACAGCATTGTGAAAACTGTTAGAGACATTATGAACTGCAGCTTAACCAAATGGTAAGTTTTCAATTATTCTTAACGTAGCACCTGATGAGCCATCAAAATCATGAAAAATTAGGATGGTTAAATGTATTTGAATTATAATTACATAGTATAAGTGTATTTTATCGTACAAAACTTTTTATGGTATGAACCCCGAATATCTACGAGATCTTGTCGTTCAAACTCGTGATTCCTATTCCCTGCGTTCCGAATTAAATTATAATTTTTGTTTACCAGAACATCAAACATCTTATTCGAAAATGCTTTTCACTACTCAGGCGTACTTGTATGGAATTAGCTACCATTAAACATGAAATTATCACCAATCTATACCTGTTTATAGAAGAAATGTTGAAAAATTCATAATTAGCTGTTGTTAATTTTAAATACACATTCTTGTATGCATATTGTGTATGTATGTGAATACATATGTATCCCTCCCCCTCCTCCTTGCGCCTTCTTCCCTCTTGTACTACATGCACTTCTTCTATACCATGAATATTGACCTCCGTGCATGGAGCTTGTTGTAAAATTTGAATTTCTATACAAAATACAAAATCTGTCTATTGAATTATGATAAAGATCACTAAAACTCCTCCTTGTCCGAATCGATGATGCAAATCATAGCAGATTAATTTGTAAATCGTTTGTCCTCATTTTCAGTGATGAGGTTGAACATAAGCGGCATCATCAATTCATGAACAACCCTGAAAAGGTTTACAGGGACAATTTTGTAAAATATTGTTTTGGAGCCAATTATATTCAACCCGAGGTAAGAAGTGCATCAGTGTTCTTAAAGATGGTTTCTTTTCAACTTTAGCCAGCATGTTTTTACTTCAGAAGCATGACATTATTAGGGCCAGCCTATAGACATAGATGGGAGCCCTATAGTGATCAGTCTGTGCACCCATCCATGCATTGAAAATTTTCAGATTTCATCTGACAATTCCGACAACTGGGTTTCAGATCAAGTTTGAGAGTTTGGGCTTTGTTGAACTATTTTTGAAAGAGTTATTGACCTTGAATTCAAAATACACAAACCTTAATAACTTAATTCACATTTCAAAAGTCCGCCAAAGTCTTCTGTCAAATGAACATATTTGGAAATGTATGTCCCATTCATCTTTTAGCAAGAAAAGGTTGTGACATTAACATATTAAATGTGTAATTAATTTTATTTCTTTCAATTGTGTAGGAATTAGAATACCTTCAACATTTTCTTTATGAAATGATGTGCACCAGCAAATTTTTACCAGGGTATGTTGATCTCTATTTTAGGGGGGGGGGGGGAGGAGATCTACTTAATATGATAACACATTTAAAATGATTATTTCTCAGAAACTTACAGATACATCAGTCTTGAATAACTTGTATGTAGTTATCATGTGTAACAGTTAATTTGTATGATTAAGATATCTAATATGCATTAGAGTAGGTTAAATTTTTGCAGATTTTAGTTCACCTTAGGCAAAGGCTCTGATTAAAATTTGCCCATATGTGTGTGTGTTAGCTATTTTCCTCTTTGACTTCTTATCTCAAGGACCACTTGCTCAATTTCAACAAAACTTGGCATATGGTATAATTAGATGAATTGAGTTCAAGTATGATAAAGTGAGGAGTGAGATACTCAAGAAAAGGAAAAAATAGAATGGATTATTTAAAAATAATCATCATAACAACAGCAGGGCCCTGTTAGTATGGATTCATGTTTAGTTAAGTCATGATACTTTGCGACAAGAATGGAATCAAAATATGAAGCCCAGATTTTTTCATGAGAATAGACAAAAGAAAAATCTTTGAAACATGATATTGTGAAGAACAGTAGGACTGGGGTTATTCAAGTGAGCATTGTGGGCCATGGACCAATTGTTTTATATCATTATCACCAACATTAAATTGATTTTGCTACCTTCATTTAAAGAAAAGTACTTTTTCATTTCAGATCTATTTTCTCCCGTTACTCCACATTTGTTGACTGCAAAAATGAACAACTCGAGCAAATCTTTATTGTTTATCCTTTGTAAGTTTGCAAGTATCCCTTCTGATATATTATGCATTAGAGGTCATGTTCGGTTTGTTTTTTTCTTCAATATTTCCGCACAGTGGGCATAGGTTAATGATTTTAAAACATTTCTTGTTTCTGAATTATTTACAGAATGGGACATCAGTACTTAAAATTTGTTGTTCTGAAAGAGGCCATGATACACTTAGTTTGCATAAGCACTGGACTCCCTTATGAAGAGGAAAATGAAAGATGCATTAAAACAGAAATGTCTGTAGCTGAATTTAGATGTGGCGCTAACTGAAATTCAAGGAAGTTATGGATAATTTTTTCGATTTTGAGGGGATGTTATTTTCCAGAGAATATCTTAAAAACAGTCTACAGATTTGATTCAAACTTTGTATATATAGTATGTGTATAACTAAGTTGTGCACCTGTAATTTTTATTGAGATAATTTAACATTAAAGGAAGTTATAGATATTTATGCCCCCGAGATCGAAGATCGGGGGGGCATATTGTTTTTGTCCGGTCTGTCATTCTGTAATTCTGTCTGAAACCTTAACCTTCCTAATAACTTTTGAATAGTAAGTAATAGAGCTTTGATAGTTCACATGAGTATTCCTTGTGACAAGACGTTTCAGTGGGTATCAACATTTTTTACCCTATAACCTTGACCTGTAGAACTCGGTGGAGGGTATCAATAGCCTAGGGTACTGGTTTCCTACTGGTCCTCTAGAACTCAGTGGAGCATATCAATACCCTAGGGTACTGGTTTCCGACTGGTCCTGTAGAACTCAGTGGAGCGTATCAATAGCCTAGGGTACTGGTTTCTGACTGGTCCTGTAGTACTTGGAGGAGCGTATCAATAGCCTAGGGTACTGGTTTCCTACTGGTCCTGTAGTACTCAGTGGAGCGTATCAATAGCCTAGGGTACTGGTTTCCTACTGGTCCTGTAGTACTCGGAGGAGCGTATCAATAGCCTAGGGTACTGGTTTCCTACTGGTCCTGTAGAACTCAGTGGAGCATATCAATAGCCTAGGGTACTGGTCCTGTAGAACTCAGTGGAGTGTATCAATAGCCTAGGGTACTGGTTTCCTACTGGTCCTGTAGAACTCAATGGAGCGTATCAATAGCCTAGGGTACTGGTTTCCTACTGGTCCTGTAGTACTCGGTGGAGGGTATCGATAGCCTAGGGTACTGGTCCTGTAGAACTCAGTGGAGCGTATCAATAGCCTAGGGTACTGGTTTCCTACTGGTCCTGTAGAACTCGGAGAAGTGTATCAATAGCCTAGGGTACTGGTTTCCTACTGGTCCTCTAGAACTCAGTGGAGCGTATCAATAGCCTAGAGTACTGGTTTCCGACTGGTCCTGTAGAACTCAGTGGATCATATCAATAGCCTAGGGTACTGGTTTCTGACTGGTCCTGTAGTAGTCGGAGGAGTGTATCAATAGCCTAGGGTACTGGTTTCCTACTGTCCTGTAGTACTCAGTGGAGCATATCAATAGCCTAGGGTACTGGTTTCCTACTGGTCCTGTAGTACTCGGAGGAGCGTATCAATAGCCTAGGGTACTGGTTTCCTACTGGTCCTGTAGAACTCAGTGGAGCGTATCAATAGCCTAGGGTACTGGTTACCTACTGGTCCTGTAGTACTCAGTGGAGCGTATCAATAGCCTAGGGTACTGGTCCTGTAGAACTCAGTGGAGTGTATCAATAGCCTAGGGTACTGGTTTCCTACTGGTCCTGTAGAACTCAATGGAGCGTATCAATAGCCTAGGGTACTGGTTTCCTACTGGTCCTGTAGTACTCGGAGGCGCGTATCAATAGCCTAAGGTACTGGTTTCCTACTGGTCCTGTAGAACTCAGTGGAGCGTATCAATAGCCTAGGGTACTGGTTACCTACTTGTCCTGTAGTACTCGGTGGAGGGTATGTTGTAGTTTTCTTAGTAATACATGTATTTAATAAAGGCACTACAGAGCCGTTACGGTTTTACGAATGCTTTATTTACACTATGTACATGTTAATAGTAAGACAAGCAAACTCAGAATGAATATTAGAGTGCTAAGGCATGGCATTAGCAAATTACAAGTATGAATGAAATATCAGCATTTTCCCAGGCTAAAACTGCAAGTCCAGCAAACACGCGCGGTCCCCAACGGAAACACCTGTCAGATTCAATAAACAGTTTATATCATTACACCTTCCCTTTGAGATTAGAATTTACGGTAAACAAATATATGCCTTAGCAAACACAATTAATTTTACAATTATTTTTTTCTGAAATAATTTGAGGTAAGAGGTTCAAGCACATAACCTACCGTTGGAGTGTTGTTTTTACCACAACCTCTTACAAGATAATATATCAATGATTACACGGGAATACATTGAATATATAATTATATAAATCCTATATATATGAGTCTGATATACCATAAAGTTTTTTACATTACAAAGTCTGAGAATTTTTCAGGCACCTTTATTGTTCTGCCACTGCGCGTTTTCTGCACGTGCTCGATATCGTTCTGCGCATTGTCATTCACTGCAGCGTTATCGCTTTCGATCTCGGTGTTATTTCCTTCCCCAGATTTGTCAGTTTCGCTGTTTTTCATCAGATGTCTTTGATTTCTACGGTATTCAACTCCTTCGGATTCTACGACATATGATCGTGGTTCCGGACATTTCTGTACAATTACTCCTTCCTTCCATGGTTTATTTTCTGATTGAATGTTAACGTTGTCTCCCACTTTCAGATTGGGTAGTTCGCGTGCATTACGGTCATAATAAATTTTTTGTTGATTCTGCTTGTTGACAAGAGCAGTCCGAATTTTACGGGTCTTGATATGTGGTTTCAGTAATGCCTCGTGCGTCGGTAATATGGATCTCGTCCTGCGTCCGAACAGAAGTTGAGTAGGAGTTCCTACCCCGTCGATCGGTGTGTTACGTATTTCTAATAATGCGAGGTTTGGATCCGTTTGAGCTTCATTTGATTTTTTCAGGTTTTTTACAGTTTGGACTGTACGCTCCGCCATGCCATTACTCTGTGGGTAATGCGGGGACGATGTTGTGTGCTTGAATCCATATTCAGTAGCAAATTTCCTGAATTCGTCACTGACGAGATTCGGTGCATTGTCGCTGATCAGTTCCTCGGGTATCCCGTGGCGAGCAAATATTGGTTTTAATTTTTTGATGATACTGGAGCTGGTTGTGCTCTGCAGTTCACATATTTCAAAGAATTTTGAAAAGTAGTCCACAACAGTAAGAAACGATTTTCTGTTTAGCTCAAACAAGTCGAGTCCAAGTTTCTGCCATGGCCTAAGTGGTACTGGATGAGGTTTTAGAGGTTGTTTGGGTTGTCTCCTTTGGTATTTATTGCACACTCTGCACTCTGCAACTTTCTTATCTATGTCCGAATTAATTCCTACCCAAAACACAACTTCTCTGGCTCGACGTTTGCATTTTTCGGCTCCCATATGTCCATAATGCAATTGATTCAGGATGTCGCTTCTGAGTTTCGAGGGTATAATTAGTCTGCGACCCTTTGTGACAATCCCGTTGTAAAGACTGAGTTCCTCTCTAAAATTCCAGTATTTCTTAACGAAATAGTTGCACTCTGTAATATCATCTGGCCAACCTTCAAGAATTACTTTTTGTAAGGCATTTATTTCTTTATCTTTTGCAGACTCTATCGCCAATTCGTTTACCTTTTCGTCCGATATCGGCAAGTAACGAACAGCAAACACTTCAAATTCATCCTTGTCACTTTGACTTGATTCTGACTCAGTCGCACGGCTTAAGGTATCCGCTATGTACAGATATTTCCCTGGTTTGTATTTGACATTCAGGTCGTACGGCTGTACTTTAATCATCATACGTTGAATGCGCGGTGGCGCCGATGACAATGTTTTCTTGAACAAACTCTCAAGGGGTTTGTGGTCAAATTCTACATGGATGTTTTGTCCATAGATGTATTGGTGAAATTTCTTGCAAGCGAACACAATTGCTAGCAGTTCCTTTTCTATCTGTGCGTAATTTCGTTCCGATTTGTTTAATGATCTAGAAGCATAGGCAACTGGCTGTCCATTTTGTAAAATGCAGGCTCCTAGTCCTGTTGATGACGCGTCTACAGAGAGTGTGATGTCTTCGTCCGGATTAAAGTACTTTAGTACTGGAGCACTGATGAGCACGGACTTCAGCTGATCAAAACTTTGTTGTTGTTTTTCATGCCAGTGCCATGCAACGGTTTTTTCAAGTAACTCCCTCAAGGGCTCTGTGATCGTGGCTTGGTTTTGAATAAATTTTCCTATGTAATTTACCATTCCCAAAAATCTCTGCAATTCTTTTACATTTGTAGGCTCTGGGAATTCACTTATGGCTTTGATTCTGTCATTACAAGTTTTTAGTCCATCTTCTCCGAAAATGTGACCCATATATTTAACTTCGTTCATCTGTATTTTACACTTCTTCTTGTTCAATTTTATTTTCTCATGACGCACTGCCTTTAAAACTCTCGAGAGTCTTTCATTATGCTGTTGTACAGATTTACCCCATATAAGAATGTCATCCATTATGACATCACATCCTTCAATTTTTTCAAAGATCCTTTTCTGGAATACTTCTGGCGCAGATGAAATTCCAAATGGCATTCGTTTGTAGCGATACCTCTCAAACGGAGTATTAAATGTTGTTAGCTTTGAACTTTCCTGGTCAAGTACTATACCCCAGAATCCAGAGGAGGCGTCCAAAGTACTGAATACTTTGGCCCCTGCAAGCTGATGTGTGATGTCATCTACGGTTTTCATAGGATAGTGTTCTCGTTTAATAGCTTTGTTAAGATCACGGGGATCCAGACAAATCCTCACTCTGTTTGGTTTCTCCACTATAACCAATGAGTTTACCCATTCAGAGGGCTCGTTGACCTTTTCTATGACGTTTAATGATTCCATTCTGTCCAGTTCTTCTTTTAATTTGTCGCGCATTTTGAAGGATACTTTTCTCGGTGCATGAACAACTGGTGGAACAATTTTGTCGATATGAATATGATGTTTGCCTTTCATGCATCCTATGCCCTCAAACACATCTGAGAAATCTCGAAAAATTTCTTCTGCGGTCTTAGATTCACTTACTGTTTCAATAAGTTTCAGGATGTTCATTTCCTCACATGACGCTAATCCTATAATGGGATCCACCTTTCCAGGTACAACGTAAAACTGCAGCGCATAATATTTATTCTTGTGCTGTACTGTGCACCGAATTTTGCCATCTATCTTTAACTTGTGGCCCGTATATGATATAAGTCTTGCTTTAGACTGCTGTAATTTCGTTATTCCCAATTTATCGCACATGTTCTTTGGAATAATGTTACACTGAGCACCTGTGTCTATTTTGAACTTTACATTTGTATTTTCTACTTTCAGTGTCGTAGTCCACTTTCTTCGGGTGTCATGTGTATCTTCTACAGTTTCTATTCCGAATTCACTGTCGGAATCTGATTCTGGGTCAACTCCATGAATTTTCTTGCTTTTTGTCTTCTTAGATCGGCACATTTTTGCGTAGTGATTCGGTTTTCCGCATTCGTGACATGTTTGTCCGTAAGCTGGGCATTTTTTCAAAGCATGTGATTTTCCACATTTTTTACAATTCTGGATATGTTTTATTTCGGTTTTATTTGTTGCTCCAAATTTCTTCCCACCTCTTTTCTGAACTGCATCGATTTTTTGTTCCGTGGATTTTGATTCCACAAATGTTTTCATTTGGTTGTCAGATGTTTCCGCCGCCCTGCAGATATCCATTGTTTTATCCAATGTGAGGTCGCATTCCCTCAGTAGTCTCCTCCTTACCGAGTCACTGGCGATTCCACAGACAATTCTGTCGCGAATTAAGGAATCATGTAAATCTCCAAATTCACACGATTTGGCTAGAATGCGTAATTCCGTCACATATCCATCTATTTTCTCACCGGGATTTTGACTCCGTCTGTTAAAGATGTGTCGTTCATACGCCACATTTTTCTTCGGATTGCAGTATGCGGTAAATTTCTCAATAATTTTGGCAAGTTTTTTCTCATCCCCTGCCTCTGCCCAGGTGAATGTATTATATATTTCAAGCGCATCAGGTCCTATGATGTGCAAAAAGGTGTTGGCCTGGATTTCTTCGCCTTTTTTTACCTATTTCTGACGCAGACAAATAAATTTGAAACTGCTGTTGAAAACGTCTCCAATTTTCTTTTAAATTCCCATGCAAAGTCAATGCACTCGGTGGCTGAAGTCTTTGGGCCATTGTTAATCCGATAATTAATCCAGTTTTACTTCTGACACCATGTTGTAGTTTTCTTAGTAATACATGTATTTAATAAAGGCACTACAGAGCCGTTACGGTTTTACAAATGCTTTATTTACACTATGTACATGTTAATAGTAAGACAAGCAAACTCAGAATGAATATTAGAGTGCTAAGGCATGGCATTATCAAATTACAAGTATGAATGAAATATCCGCATTTTTCCCAGTCTAAAACTGCAAGGCCAGCAAACACGCGCGGTCCCCAACGGAAACACCTGTCAGATTCAATAAACAGTTTATATCATTACAGGGTATCAATAGCCTAGGGTACTGGTCCTGTAGAACTCAGTGGAGCGTATCAATAGCCTAGGGTACTGGTTTCTGAATGGTCCTGTAGTACTCGGAGGAGCGTATCAATAGCCTAGGGTACTGGTTTCCGACTGGTCCTGTAGTACTCAGTGGAGCGTATCAATAGCCTAGGGTACTGGTTTCCTACTGGTCCTGTAGTACTCGGAGGAGCGTATCAACAGCCTAGGGTACTGGTTTCCTACTGGTCCTGTAGAACTCAGTGGAGCATATCAATAGCCTAGGGTACTGGTTACCTACTGGTCCTGTAGTACTCATTGGAGCGTATCAATAGCCTAGGGTACTGGTCCTGTAGAACTCAGTGGAGTGTATCAATAGCCTAGGGTACTGGTTTCCTACTGGTCCTGTAGAACTCAATGGAGCGTATCAATAGCCTAGGGTACTGGTTTCCTACTGGTCCTCTAGAACTCAGTGGAGCGTATCAATACCCTAGGGTACTGGTTTCCGACTGCTCCTGTAGTACTCGGAGGAGTGTATCAATAGCCTAGGGTACTGGTTTCCTACTGGTCCTCTAGAACTCAGTGGAGCGTATCAATAGCCTAGGGTACTGGTTTCCGACTGGTCCTGTAGAACTCAGTGGAGCGTATCAATAGCCTAGGGTACTGGTTTCTGACTGGTCCTGTAGTACTCGGAGGAGCGTATCAATAGCCTAGGGTACTGGTTTCCTACTGGTCCTGTAGTACTCAGTGGAGCGTATCAATAGCCTAGGGTACTGGTTTCCTACTGGTCCTGTAGTACTCGGAGGAGCGTATCAATAGCCTAGGGTACTGGTTTCCTACTGGTCCTGTAGAACTCAGTGGAGCCTATCAATAGCCTAGGGTACTGGTTACCTACTGGTCCTGTAGTACTCAGTGGAGCGTATCAATAGCCTAGGGTACTGGTCCTGTAGAACTCAGTGGAGTGTATCAATAGCCTAGGGTACTGGTTTCCTACTGGTCCTGTAGAACTCAATGGAGCATATCAATAGCCTAGGGTACTGGTTTCCTACTGGTCCTGTAGTACTCGGTGGAGCGTATCAATAGCCTAGGGTACTGGTTTCCTACTGGTCCTGTAGTACTCGGAGGCGCGTATCAATAGCCTAAGGTACTGGTTTCCTACTGGTCCTGTAGAACTCAGTGGAGCGTATCAATAGCCTAGGGTACTGGTTATCTACTGGTCCTGTAGTACTCGGTGGAGGGTATCAATAGCCTAGGGTACTGGTCCTGTAGAACTCAGTGGAGCGTATCAATAGCCTAGGATACTGGTTTCCTACTGGTCCTGTAGAACTCAGTGGAGCATATTAATAGCCTAGGGTACTGGTTTCCGACTGGTCCTGTAGAACTCAGTGGAGCATATCAATAGCCTAGGGTACTGGTTTCGTACTGGTCCTGTAGAACTCAGTGGAGCGTATCAATAGCCTAGGGTGATGGTTACCTACTGGTCCTGTAGTACTCAGTGGAGCGTATCAATAGCCTAGGGTACTGGTCCTGTAGAACTCAGTGGAGCGTATTAATAGCCTAGGGTACTGGTTACCTACTGGTCCTGTAGTACTCAGTGGAGCGTATCAATAGCCTAGGGTACTTGTCCTGTAGAACTCAGTGGAGCGTATCAATAGCCTAGGGTACTGGTTTTCTACTGGTCCTCTAGAACTCAGTGGAGCGTATCAATAGCCTAAGGGTACTGGTTTCCGACTGGTCCTGTAGAACTCGGTGGAGCGTATCAATAGCCTAGGGTGCTGGTTTTCTACTATTGAAGTAATCTACAGTGTAAATATTTATTGAAATGGTTTTTTAAATCAATGAATACCTGACAAATTTCACGTTTGTGATTTCTCTCTCTACTTATAATTAACATTACAAAAGGTATGAATTAAAAAGTACATAGTGTCCTTTCATTTTGGTAACCATGCACAAGAAGGAAATACATTCCGGGATTAAAATACTGCATCGGATTCCTTTTAATTGTTAGACGTATCTCATAAATATTCATGTGTACCTCAGGCTCGTGATATATAGACACACCCTATTCTATACAGTACAAAGAAACTGAAATAACACTTCATGCATGCCTGAACTCAGATCTGATGTTGGTTCAAAATCCAGTACGCTGTCTGTGTTGACGTATGCAGTAATTCACTTATCAATAACATTGAAGATATATAGACGAGATAGATACGTCAGCATAGAAAGCGTACTGGATTTTTAATATATTCGATCAGTGTATACTATCTATTCAAGATATTTAATATATTCGATCAGTGCATACTATCTATTCAGGATATATTACTGGATTCAGGTACTCTTCACACAATTGCTCTGAAAAAATATAGTTCCATTCATGATCAGCAGATGCAGGATTACAACAAATGTATAGAATATCGATGTGTATGTAATACGTGGGAGAAAACAAAATTAAAGTCAAATGTTTTTAAGAAAAATCACTTTTCCGCCAGAAATGTATATAAGAAGTGTTCATATTCCTACGCTAGCTGCCTCCGTCTTTTCACGAAATATAGGTCATTCTTCGATTGAAAAGTTTTATATTACTTTGATGAATATTGTTCGTTAATTATCATACAATTTCTTCTGAGAGAGAATGTTAATCATTAATTTATGTGGGGTTTTCCCGTTGTTTAATGACGGAATGCGTATACAACACTCAACACCTGGATTCGGACCACAATTAAAAGGTGAAGGTCACCAGTCTGAAGATATTTGCAATGTATTCAGTGTGACATACACATGTCTATTTATTTTTTAAGGGTTTCTTTGCTGTTAAGGTTATACCATACACAAAATTTGGAGAAAGTGTAGATTACATCAATCCTTCTTGGTAAAAATTAGAGTACAATTGTATTTATTCCGAGAGATTTGAATTTTTTCATGTCTTTGCTTTGAATTTCCATACAGATATAAAAGGAAAAATTTGGGAAGAATGATAAAATAAGACTGGTTTGATAGGGATATTTTGTGATAAAAATTATCATTTTTAGCAAAAATTAAGCCTGCACAAAGTATGTGCCCCAATAAGTTGTATTAATAGGTATACGCATTCTCATGTAGTATTTTTAAAGCTATACTTTTCTGCTGTATTTTAATAAATTTGCTAATCCCCAACTTCCTTGATTTCCTTCTTTATCATTCGACAAAAAAGCATAAATATCTTTGTACCGTATTTGTGCCATCTATCCATTTTTTCATATGTCTTGCAAGCACCGGTGTGTGCACTGTTTGCTAGTGACAAAAGACTGGTGACGGTATTTGCTACGGACATGAAGGACTATACACCAGTTTCATAACAAGTGCAGTCTTTTCTTAGAGATCAGCTGAGCATAGTGAAAATTCAAGTAAATTAAAAGTCGAATATCTTGGATATGGGGGTAACCCATATCTATTCTTGTTAATATTGATTTTCAATATTTCTATACGATTAAAATTAAAATCGCAAGTAATCAGAAATTGAAACGAAACAAAAAATATGATTTTATGAAGAATAAATTATGTTAACTTCGTGAAAATCTGCATGTAACTATTATAAATGTGTATTTTGATTAAAATCAAAACTTTAGATATGTACATGAATATATTTATAAAGTGAAAAAATTATGTTCAGTGTTTTGAGTTTTAACATATATACGCGTGCGTGCGCGAAATATTGCGTGCGTGCACTGAATTTATCGACGCAACCCGTGTCTTTATCAAGAGACGTATATTACATAAACAAATGCATATGTATGTAATCTACATACTGTTAATCTACGTCGTTAACAAAAATACATAATAGACTATCTTAAAATCCCTAATTGTAAATTTGTTGATTTATCTTAATTGTTTATTCCTTAATTTTCATATTGCAAAGATAGGTTTTATGTTACAAAGGTAGGTTTTATATTACACAGGTAAGTTTTATATTACACATGAATGTTTTATATCTTACAGGTAGGTTTTAAATTTCGCAGGTAGGTTTTATATTATACAGGTAGGTTTTATATTATACAGGTAGGTTTTATATTACACAGGTAGGTTTTATATTTCACAGGGAGGTTTTATGCTACTCTGATAGGTTTTATATTTCACAGGTAGGTTTTATATTATACAGGTAGGTTTTATATTACACAGGTAGGTTTTATATTTCACAGGGAGGTTTTATGCTACTCTGATAGGTTTTATATTTCACAGGTGGGTTTTACATTACTTAGGAAGGTTTTATATTACACAGGAAGGATTTATATTACATCGAAAGGTTTTATATTACACATGTAGGTTTTTTTATTCTACTTATATTACATATCTAGGGTTACATCGTATGACGAGTATTTTATGCAATTGAAAAATTTTGCCTTTCGATCCGTACTAAATTTTGTTCTGCGTTTTTGATTTCTGCGGTTGCATTATACCTCTATGTACCTGTAAGTATGTATGTAAGATTTTCGACGCAACCCGTGTCTTTATCAAGAGACATATATTACATAAACAAGTATCACACACCACGAAAAAACAGCAAGAATCAATAATCTGTTAACAAGACTGATACACTTTTGTACTAAATGAGAATATATATATATATATAGTATAGGCATGGAGCTTTATTGAATGTTTGCATAAATCTTTCCACCGAAGTGGAGTTGGAAAATATTGGAAATATTAAAGATTTCTTTTATCAAAAATTTTGAGATGATGCAAGATAATAAATAAGACATCAGCCATATATATAAAAAAAAACAACAAAAAAAACAATGGTTTTTATCATGTGGAATTGTACCTCTCTTGTCTATTCGATTTTTCTCCACAAGTTACAGTTCTGCATCTAATACACTAATGGGCGTTAAAACCGCAATAATAGATCATTTTCTGTATTATTCATCAGTTCACTACAGTAAATAAACACATCATATATTACATAGGCATTAGGGGTCCGTGTTTTCCCAACTCTTTATTTTGTATTCCTTATAGTAGTTTTCAGATTGATCACTGTTCGCTATCTTCACCTTTCGTGATTTATATCTCCCGTTTATGCAATAAATTGTTTATTATACCGAAACAAAGCAAGACTACAGGAAAAATCTACTACAAAGTAAAGATAAGATAAACAGCAAATTTTTCCGTAAAACATGCATGAAAGGTGAAGATAACGAACAGTGATCAATCTCATAACTCTTATAAAGAATCACGGATGAATCCGGGACTAGGAGGAGTAAGCATTTAAGCATCCCCTGTCGACCGATCACATCCATCGCAAATCCCATATCTTGATCAGGTAAACGAAGTAATCTGTAGTCAAACTTAATGTGCCATGAACAGCCTAACAATCGGTATCAAACACGTCAGGTTGTATTGACAAAATATAACGTTATAACAATCAACTTTAATTCAGACTGTTAAACCGCCATAACATCAATTTATTTGTCAGTAGCATGCCTCGATTTAAAGTGATCATACACAGAACAAGCTCTTGCGTATCTAATCAGTTGAGAGATATAAACACTATATGGTGGTGGTAATGGAATATCGCTACATAAATATGGGAAGTTGACGATGGAGAAGCTGAAATCTGTTTATCATAAAGTTGAGGTGTTAGTTTGCCGCTAATAAATCTTGTATTAAGAATACACAACCTTCCTTTTGGACAGATCCATTTCTTTACCGTTTGAGAATAATTCACGTCATTTCTTCGCCCATCTGTGCTTTCGTTTGTTCTCGAGAACTTCTCCACCAATCAATTGCCCCTCCGATGTAAATACTACTTCTTCAGTTTCTTATCATATTCTACCTTCTTTTCTTCTCTGACAGTGTTAGAACGACCGCTGTCCCTTTTGTTCTCTTCGCTCTCCCGGTAATTTTATCAATGAAGTGAGAAAAATGAGAAACGGCATCAAGTTTACTAGTGAGTATTGCGTGTGAAACAACGGGCTGGTAACGCGTTTTCCAGATTTCCTCTAATTTTCTATCTAACCAACTCCAAACGCCAGAAATCACACCCGGGTTATATCAGTTAATTCCTAACCAGAGGTGGGTTCAGCTGCCTAATAGCAGTAAGCATCCCTTGTTGACCTGTCATACATACTGTGAGCCTTATATCCTGATTAGAAAAACAGAGTAATCAGTAGTCAAAATTGATAAGTAAAAATGGCCTAATGCTTGCTATAAAACACACAAGACAGCAATCGACAGGTTGTATTTACAAAGTAGATCATTATAGCAACTAAATGACTGTGAAAGAGTGACTTTAAACGGGATTATTCAAACCCATGTAACATCAACTCTTATGTCGGAAGCTTGTCTCCATTTATGAATTAGCACACGCAGAACCAGTCTGATTAAAACCAGACCCTCAATCTCGCTCTCTTTTTTTCTATGTCCGCTGGTTGATTTATATAGAGATCTCTTCATTTGATTGGATCTTTAAAATAGAAGTTAATGTATACAAAGTAACCTTTGACGTGACCTACAGGCCGGTGTTGCCAGACCTTCAACAAGCGGACAACGAGGAAAAAAGAGGGAAGCGAGATTGAAGGTCTGGTTTTAATCAGACGCAGAACATGCTCCCCCGTAATAAATCAATTGGTAGCTCTAATTCATGGTTGCACAAAAGATTGATTACATAAAATTGTGCAACAGTTCCGGTTTCTCATAATTTTAACTACGTTAAAATAAGTATATATTGTTTTAACGGAATTCCTTTGTGCGTTTAATTTAAGATTTAACTTTGATCATCTGATATTAGTGGGCGGTGTGATATTGACTGTAAGATCAAATTCTCTCAGTACTGATATCCAAAAGCGGACTATCTCAGATAAATCAACAAAGAAAATTTAAAGGGCAATGTTTTAGGTACGGCATATCCCTCACAGGGTTCTGTATGAAAGAAAAATATCAGACATTCTTCGGGCCTCAAATTGTCTGATATTATTTTCATTGATTGATTGTCTATTGTTTAACGTCCCACTCGAGAATTTTTCTCTCATATTGAGACGTTACAATTCCCGGTGAAGGGCTGCAGAATTTAGGCTTATGCTCTACGCTTACGACCTTTGAGCTGGGAGGGATACCTGCGGTGACACGTACCTCAGTTTTTACGGTATCATCCGAAGGACCGCCCCCTTTAGTCGCCTCTTACGATACGCAAGAGGTACTGAGGACCTATTGTAACCCGGAACCCAATAGGATGCCCCTGTGTGTGTGTGTGTGTGTGTGTGTGTGTGTGTGTGTGTGTGTGTGTGTGTGTGTGTGTGTGTGTGTGTGCGTTTAAGACAAAACTAAACATTCCAGGTGAACATCCTTTTAATCCAATTGAAAATAATTCTACAAAATGTTTATCTTGTTATACTTAAAGACTCCATTATCTATGAGAAATACTGTATAGCCTTTATATGCGTGATAACACTGTACTAAATGTGTCAGATATACTGGTGACTATGGTTAATAATACCTGTACTGAGCCTTAGTGTCAATAATAATCGAATGGATTACAAACACTTAACTATAGCATTAAATACAATGTTTCTACCTAACCTCAAAATCAATCCACGTTTCGATTAGAAATGATCCCATGATATTTGAACAGCTTGATGTCCGTTGTTACTATGTATAGAACACAACTGACTTTTAATCCTACTATATTCAATGACGGATGCTATTATCGTCCTATCGGTTCTTCGCTCTCTCTTTTACAATAACCTTGTACTCAGACGGAAGCTCTAAACCAAATCCCATCATCTTGTACTCGGGGTTTGCTTTGACGCCATCCGGAAGTCGGATTTCAAATCGCTGCAAAATATTTGCACACATCAACAACAATTCCGGTTTGGCGACATTTTCGCCCAAACAAACTCGGCGGCCTGCTGAAAAGGGAAGCCAGCTATCAGGTCTTGTTGGTTTCATTTTGCCATTTTCATCAAGGTATCGATAGGGATCGAAACTCTCATGATCTTTCCAATACTTGGGGTCGTGATGAAGTGCCCAGTGGTTTATCATAACGGTAGTCCCTTTAGGAATGTCGTATCCACCTATTTAAGATACAATCAGAATAATGAATATCGATGAACAAGTTACTTAATCTTGATTACACCATCTTTAAAAGATAAATAATCTATACATATATACTGCGTTATATTTCATTGTAATTTATTTGTACGTTTTTGTTTGGTTGCCTATAAAAGCGCTCCCGAATCATTTCCTTTCTCTAAATGTTTAAAAAAAAATCGGACAAGGAAAGATCCCGGCAATAGGAATTATATGTAATATACTACATATACAGCACATCCATCAAAACACTTTATAACAAAGGTTTCGAGACGTTTTACTAAAATACCACTCACCAACTTGAGAATCACAGATAGTCATGTGCGGGACACCTAGTCCCGCGACATTCCCCATTCTCAAAGTCTCGAAAAGACACGCCTCTGTAAGATCGAAATCGTTCCTGTTCTTCATCGACGGAATACCAGAACCTAATAAAGATTCGTGTACAAATGTATAGCTGAATGCGTTAGTGACCAAGATTCACGCAGTACATCAAAAACACAACACGCTATCTAAAAGTAGGCGTTTCAATCTTACCAACAACTCTGTCAATTTCCTCCTGGCATTTAGATTGGATTTCCGGATGCTTGGTCATGAAGTACACAAACCAGTCCATGGTCATTCTGGTGGTGTCCACTCCAGCTACTCATAGAATATTCGTACAATATACATAATGTTGTAAATCAAGTCGAAAAGAAAAACACCAAATAATCCATTCGATTTGAAGAGGCTTCTTTATAAATAACGGACACCAAATACCGAACTTTTGAAAACAACCTCAGTTCATCATTTTTATCTTGATTCTTGCTATACAGCATAGTCATTTTACTTTAAAATTATCTACCATATCTACTTAACTATTTATAATAATTACATCTATACATCTTAATTACTTGAATTACTCTAATTTACCTATGCATCATGATTTCTTGAATTTTTACAGTTAGTAATTTATATACAATACATGGAATGTAACTCATTCTTATGAAAACCAAAATTCGATAATTTGGCTGTAATAATTAAAATGGAGACATAAAATTAGAGTAGGATCTTATATATCAAAAGCAGTGATCGTTAGTCCTGATTATCTTAATTAAATAACACCCTGTTCTGTTCAAGGATATGGCTTAATGGATTTTCCAGTGTTGAAAAATATACACATCCTATTTCAACCGGAGGAATAAGATCTATGCAACTCAAAACAAACCCGAAAATAACGAAAATTTCAAACTGGCTAAGCATGGCCTAGAATACGAAAGTCCATATAGGACCTATCAAAAATATATTTCTAATCTGAAATAACGAATTCAGAATTCGTTATTTCAATTCTAATTCGTTATTTCAAACATTAAAATTCATCATATCGGATAAGATTCGTTATAACGAATTTGTAAACTTCGTAATTTCAAAATTTGAAATAACGAATTCAATTTGGAATAAAGAAATCCAAAATTCGTTATATCAAAATGCATAATTCGTTATAACAATTATCACAAAACTTGTACTGATGAAAGAGTGAAGATAATGAACAGTGATCAATCTCATAACTCCTATAAGAAATACAAAATTAAGAGTTTGACAAACATGGACCCCTGAATCTACCAAAGGTGGGATCAGGTGTCGGATCGTGCGACATCCTTCTCCTACTACACTTTATTAACTCCTCGTTCTATCAAATTGTATTAATTTGTTTTAATGAATCAAAATCCGATTTAATGACTTGAAAACTCTATAATTTCAAATTATCTAATATATTCTTATTAATTCTGCAATTCATTAACACGACTTTTTTTTTTACTAATTACTAATTTGATATCAACGATTTTATATAGTTTTTATAATTTGATATAACCATTTCTGTAATTCGTGTTTTCAAATTTAATTCGCTAATATAAATTTTGAATTTGTTATAACAAATTCAACAAATTTGTTATAAAAAAAATTTTAATCCCTTATAACGAATTTAAAAGTTTGAAATAACAAATAAAAACTGTACTAACAAATTTTGGAATTCGTTATTTCAAATTCAAAAATATATTTTGATAGGTCCTAAATGGACTTCCGTACTAGAGACAGGTGACTGCGGGTTCTTCTTCATCACTACATAGTGATAAAATTCATATTTCTATTTTTACAAGGAAAGTAGGGCAAAAAGACGATTCTCATTCTCCCATTTCAAAGTCGGGGAGTATCTCCCTTTTACCTACGACACTACAAAGAAAATAGGATACAAAGATATTTCTCATTCCCCCATTTTAAAGTTATGAAGTGTCTCACTCTTTAACTATTCCCCCCGGAAACATTTACTCATTTATCATCCATATCATTATATTCATGCGCAAACCCACCTTACACACCAGACGTTAGTAAAATGTCATGAAAAACTATTCCATCAGTGGTGGCTATCCAGCTGGATAATATCAATTTTAATTTTTTACATGAAAGTGATTTCTATATGTATTTATGATAAAGAATACGTCGGAATTACCATGAAAAGAAACGAGTTTCATACCGAAAAATATGTCCGATATGGTCTGAACTAAGTGTGTATCGTCCAATTTCTCCAGGGCCGCTTCATCCCCCTCATTTTCTGCTTCCTGTCTGGCGATCAGTAAACTGTCTGTGAAGTCCCTGTTTATACCTACAAAATATGGATAACAGCTACAGTCCACTCCACTTATATTGAATAACAGCTAACATATAAAAGTTCTTATAAATGAAACATCTGTCTATTTTTCCCCTAGATGACTATGACTAAATGTGACTTTTGTTTTCTAGAAATAATTTCTTTGAAAGATGACTTCAAATATTTGAAAGACGCTCACCTGGTTCGAAAGTGTCCATGTGTTCTTTGAATTTGGCTCGGAGTATTGCGTAAAGTTCCTCTATTTTGCTCACCAGTTTCTTCCATTTTGCTGTTGGAAATATATCCTTGAAGTATGGAAACGCATCCTCTAGCACACCGCTTCCCAAATCGTTGAGCAAGTCTTCATCTAATTTCAGAAGTCCTTTCACTTCTGGGTCTTCCACTGCTCGCCTAGAAAGGAATCAATCATTGATATACAATTGATTTAAAAGAGAATATATGTGAAATTTAAATTAATGAGTCATAAAAGATTATAGATGGTTTCAGAAGTACAATACTGTTGCATTAAGTGCAATGTATGTTATATTCTTCGATGATAAATAAATGCAGTGCAACACGTGATTGCTCATGTTGTCGAACGACACTATGCAGTACAATGAAAGTTGAAGATAAGGAACAGTGATAAATCTCATAACTCCTATAAGCAATACAAAATATAGAGTTGGGCAGACACGGGCCCCTGGACACACCAATACAATGTACTGTACATTCTTAAATATATGAGGAATTTATTATCGCGTAATTTCGCGAGAAACATCACTCGCGAAAAAATATTTCTCACTTTTATTTTTTATTGATAAAATACATGTAAAAACATTTGATCAACAGAGCACTCGCGAATTCATTATCTCGCGATTCGACGTTCATGAGCCATTTTGCGATAAGAAGTACTCGAGTAAAATAAGAAATCTACAGTATTAATAGCACTTTTAATCATTTCTCTTTCAAAGCCTACCATATCATGAATAAGCAGCTAAAAAGAAATCTGCACTTACTTCTCACCAAAACAAATGGTGTAGAGTTGATGGAAAACCATCAGATCGATATAATCTTTTGCACAGAACGGCTCTTTCTCCTCCGCCATTTTATCCAGAAATTTGTTCATGTTGTCTTGTATCATGTTTTCAAGTAGATTCCCTTGTAAGTAATGCCTAAAACATCAGTAAAACTACTTAACATATGCTTGTCCAAAATGTTTCACTTTTCCCACACATCTATATAATTTTGTACATTTACCATCCAATATAATATGATATTAGTAAATATACATTTGATATTTATTTAGTATTTCAGACAATTGTCTTAAGTACAGTTCGGTTGTTTTTCATCAGTAACATGTTAGAAGTACCTGAATTAAATAACAAATTCTATTTGTCTTTTCTTTCCTTACTTTTAACATAAATTACTTAATTTCGTACGATGTTCCACATCAAATGATTTCAGCAGATTGTTTGTAAAAGTGTTTCTTCTTCAGAACACCCCGTTACTATTGCTATGTTGCAGTACCTTAGTGCTTTGCCTGCTATTTTCCTGTGCAATTTCCAAGTTGGTGAGTAAGTACTAAAGGCAATGTCTTTCCCGCCCTCCGTAAACAAATCACCTGAATCATCAATTAATATGTGTCACAGTAAACGAAGCGGGTTGTTTTTATTCTCATACATTGAATTTTGTATAATTATTTTTTCAAAAACATGATGTAACACATTCATTTACCAGATGCAAATTTCGGTCTTCCAGCAAAGTCCGCCTTCCTTTTCACCATTGCTTCCAGTACCACATCAATATTGTTTAAAATGATCCATGTTTGGGGACCTATATTTTGATTTTTAGAAATGTTAAAGGTTTAGGAGTGAAAGCAATCAAACATTAAAACGCCTCTCTCTATCTATCTATCTTTTATACGTGTCATCACTTCTTATCTCCTCTATTTCAAAAATGAAAATAAAATTACTATATTTTGATTTTTAAAAAAGTTAAAGATATACTTGAGAAATTAATCTCTCTCTCTCTCTCTCTCTCTCTCTCTCTCTCAAACATCATTTCCTATCCTCAATTTCAAAATGTCAAATAAAGTTACACAAGAACTGAAATAACAGATTTACTACATCAATCAATGTTGAAAACAAACTGGATATCTGCAATTGTCGGCATTGAATTTGCAATCTGTGCACAGACATATCATGATGTTAGCACCCACAGTCAAAAAGGTACATCCAAGAAACACTTAGGTATTGATGATACTTAATATTTCTTTATCGAATGTTTTGTTCTATATTGAATTTCCTGTTTCTAGTTAACTTGCATTACACTTGCAGGTTAACAAGTATAGTTGTGGGAAAAAATACATGACGATGTAGTCGATTCGAAATACAAACATTTGATTTTTTCCATTTGTATCGTATAACTTTCCGCATGTAGTATAAATAAAAATCATTGGTATTGCACATTTTCTATTTGTATTGTATAATTATAAATATGGAAAAAAGATACAACACGAACGAAAAATATAACATTACAAATAAAAAAAATTGTTGCAAAATTTGATCTTTCCATTTCCATAGCATATTTTTTTCTATTGCAAATAAATATAATTTGTACTGTGCATTTTCTATTTGTATTACAGTGTACATAATTATAAGTATGAACAAAATGTATTAACAGGAAATTATACATTACAGATGAGAAGTTCTACAAAACAAATGGAAACTGTGCAACACAAATGACAAAATATACAATTCAAATGGAAACTGTGCAACACAAATGACAAAATATACAATTCAAATGGAAAATATAGGATGCAAATGGAAAACTATACAATAAAATGTAAGAAAAAAATTAATAAATAAAAAAAAATACACAATATATATGTGAATCATACAATACAAATGAAAGATTATGAAATAGAAATGAAAAAGATCGAATATAGTGACATGCCATAGATATGTTTATAGATTAAGTCCTATAATGTTATAGGAAATCATCAAATCAAATGCAAGGTGAAGATAATGAACAGTGATCAATCTCAGTCAAAACAATTAAACAAGGTGTCATTAATTTTCACGCCAATGTCCTACATATTCTGCGATAGATGAGTGTGTTCGATTAATTAGAAACCCTAGTTTTATTCACATTTTGAACTTACTTAAAAATGTTCTCTTTCAGTGTATTATCACCGATAACATTTGCTGTTTAATCTACGAGTGGTAATGAGCAATATTCAGATAAGAAAACAAACACAGATTATTCTAACTGTTTTTCTTGTTCTTGTATCAAATTAGGAACAACAAGCATTGTAAGAATAAATGGTTCCCTACCGGAGGCAAATATTATTGGAACGCAACAATATTCGAAGTTCATTATGAGACTATGGTAAAAGGGAAGATTGGAAAACCAGGATACGAAAGGTTGGAAATCAATAACTATTAAGGTACAAAGACTAGACCGGAAAAAATTTAAAATCGATCTGTAACTGTAAATTGTTATGGCAAAGCAATCATCATGATGTACTGAATATCAAATGAATATCTGTAAGCATAACAACAAAAAGTTAGGAAAACTGACAATTCATACTATTTTTCAAAGTCCAAGGGCCATAACTTAGTAAAAAAAAAAATCAACGGACCGAGGCGAATTTCGAACTCGATGTGTAACTTGTTATGGAAAAGCAATGTACCAAATATCAAATGAATATCTGCGAGTACATCAAAAACAATTCCGGAAAACTGATTTCCAAAACTGACGGAGAGACAGACAGACAGACGGAGCACAAACCTAAAGCCCCCTTAAAATTCGTCGGTAGAAGGCTAATAAATCCAGAGCTCCTGTATCCCGCTTCCGTCGAATAGCGGAAGTGTCGTCAGTGTAGCTTCACCTTGATGCAATTACATACAATACAACTTAACTTGTCCACTGATGGCATCATGCAGCAAAGATTGTCAAACTGTTCGCTAAGATCAACAGAAAATTCTCAATTTATTAAATAATGTACTTCAGGAAATAAACCCAAACTAACCAAAAGACAGACTTAATACTGGACCATAATTCTTGGAGAGTTCCACTGCTTTCTTATGGATTTCAAGCGAGGTATAGACTGAAAAGAAAACGAAGGTAATAATTTCATACAATTTTCTCAATTATATTTTATTTGACCTAAAGGTTTCTTACTGGGAAAAGTAAACTCCCATTATTATTGCATAAAAAATGGGGGGGGGGGGAATAGTTGGATGTAAATATAAATCTACTAGTATACATGTAGGCTTTTAGAGGAGGACGAAATGTCATTCTTTCTATTTTATACATGCTGTTTATTTCCCCTCTAGAGTCTCTTCCCTCTACCTTCTTGTAAAAATGGCAGTTCTAACTCTCATACAACATTAATTCCACTTTAGGCACGTACAACAGTTGTATGCTAAAGTATTTTATAACATTTTTTCTGAAAATCGAAACGATTCATATTGTGGATTACAATCTTTAAATGCATTTTAGAGAGACTTCAAATTCTGGCTTAAAAGTTTCATTTGTATAAGTAACGGATTTTGTTTGAATTGTCTGTATAAAAATGATTGGTTTTTCTAAATAAAATTTGATAAAATTACAGGGTTAAACGTAGTGATGACAAACAATAAAACGCCATTGTCATGCTTTGCTAAAATTCATTCTGGACAAAGAGGAATTCCTTTGTATTAATGAACACGTTTCATGATATCATCCAAATCCAAACTTGCAAATTCTTGGTAAAATTTACAGTGTTGCATCATAATTATGTGAAAAATTCATCCGAAAAAAATCCTTTTCGAAAAAATACATTTTCTATCGGACTTTGGAATTCTGCAAATAGATTATAGAAATGTTACAAATTCCTAGAGAAAATACAGGTAATATTTCTCTGAATTTCAAAATATCCCATAGGAATTTCTCATTTCCTATTTAAAAAAAATTCTTCCAGGGCTTTTGTCACAGAAGATTTTTGTCAAGTCTAACAGATTACGAGAAGTTCTCTCACAGCTATCTACAAATATTTTTTTAAGTGACCTGAATAATTCCCGATTACAGGTATGCATCGTGGTCCTGGCGGCAGACGATATCGCATTCGTTTGATGACGTAATACACCACGAGACCTATACTAACTCCCGCCAAAACGGTCTGTGTGTTTATAGATACGTTGATCATGGCTGTTTCACGTTGTCCCTAAATTGTATCTCTTTCTGAAATGAAGAAAACGATCATTTTGATGTGCAGTCAGATGGCGTAAAGTACTTTAAAACAAATCAAAACATAAAAAAGAGGCCCATGGGCCACATCTCTCAACCGAGTCACCTTGGACGTTGTTCAGCAATAGTCATTATTAAAAGGGTTTTGTTATCAATCTTGGTTTCCGAAAAAAAATTTGACCCCATCTTGTGACCCCAACCTAGTCCCAAAGAATCCCTACATAACTGAAAATGAATGCACTGTAGGATATGCCTAAATGCACCAATATGACAGAAATGACCTTGCTGTTCTGGTAAAGACCAAGGTCACAAGGTTATAGTTCATGAAAGATCTTCCCATAAGAAATCTATATACAAAATATGATAGCTCTACCTTTAATAGGTCAGGTTTTTGACAAGTAGGTCAGGGTCATCAAATCAAACGCATTGTATCACAAGGTTTTGACAAATAGAAGCTATATACAATAAATGAAAGCCCTATCTTAAATAGTTCTGATATTTAACAGGTAACAGTTTTTTACAAGCATGTTAAACTATAAGGGCACAAGGTCAAAAGTTTTAGTATAAAATGAAAGGTCTTGCCAACAGAAATGTATATACAAAATCTGAAAGATCTACCTTAAAAAGTTCAGGAGATGTTTTTGAATAGGTACGATTTTTAAAAAGTAGGTCCAATTCGAAAGTCAAGGTCAAAGTTCACGGAACAACAAGGCTTTGCTATAAAGAATTTATTTACAAAATATGAAAACTCTAACTGAAATAGTTCAGGAGATATTGAATAGGTCAGGGTTTTTTTAAAGTAGGCCAAAATCAAAGGTTAAAAGATAAAACAGCATTGTGCTATAAAAATCTATATCGAACTAGTTCCAGACATTAGTATATTCAATAGGTTATATTTTCATAAAATTAGGCCAAACTTCGAGTTGAAGTTCACAAAATCAAAACCCAGGATGTGAAATGAAAGGCCTTGCCATGTGAAGCATATATACCATATATCTGTATGAAAGATCTACCTTAAATAGTTCAGGAAACGTTGAATACGTCAAATTTTCAATGAAAGTAGGTCAAACTTCCAGGTCAAGATGACACACCATTGCATCACATAAAAAGTCTCGCAGTAAAGAATTTATATACAAAATATGAAACCTTATCTTACATACATGTAGTTCAAGAGATATTTTAAGAATTTTCTTATATACCAGCATATAAAACTATTGTGGCCCCATCCTACCCAAAGGACCATGATTTGAACAAACTTCCATTTACTCTATGTTAGCAAGCTTTCGTGTAAATCTCAACTTCTCTGGGTCAGTGGTTCTTGAGAAGATACGAGGGCTGTTTGATCTGCAATGTGCATTGTACGCTATCTCAAAAGCATTCGACTCAAATAGTGAAATGAACATTACATCCCTTCAAAGTATATTCTCCACGGTTTGAAATACATACTTTCAATCTCTGAATCCATTTCTGAAATGCTTCGTGGTACGCTTATTTCGGTAGACCTCTGAGGCACTGACTGATGGCTGACCCAAGGGCTTGTCGGGACTTGTAACGACGACCAGATAAGAACTTTTGAAGTTTTGGAAAAAAGAAAAAGTCGCATGGGGCTAGATCTGGAGAGTATGGTGGGTGTGGCAAGACAGTAACCTTCGACTTCAAAAATTGCCTCACAAGTAAAGATGTATGTGATGGAGCATCATCATGAAGTAGACGAACATGCCTAAATCCTGACATAGGGTGTCGTTTAAGATCATATTTCTTGAACTTTTTAGTATAACATCTTGGTACACCTTTTCCCTTCGGCACCGGAATTTGTACGGAAGATCATCACATGAGAAGAATATGCAATATGTGCTTATGGTTCTTTTGGCAACTACAGGCCTTCTACCGTGTTTAGTTAGCCATATTTCGTTTCCAATTTTTCTTACTGATTCGAAATAGTGAACCCATGTTTCGTCACCAGTAACAATGTTTGCAAATTGTCTTTAATTGAATTTGGGAAACATTCTGAGCAATTGCTTAGCGGTTTGTACTCGTACCCTTTTTGGTCATCTGTCAATATCGCCAGTCATCTGGTATTGAGCCTGAATCCAAAGAGAGCTGGAATGTCTTCGCATGAGCTTTGTTACATGTATGTAGTCTTTATCTTCTTGAAGCATTCTTGCTTGTAACCATCCGGATCCGTGTCTTTAAGAGGGCGGGTGCTTTTTAGAAACTTCGAAAGTCCGGCAGTGTTGACACAGATAGGGAACAGCCTTGGCCCTCCGTTTTACATGCTTGTTTTATCCTCCCTTGTGTATAGTTAATGAAACGATTGGTTCGGGATATCATTCTTTGATTCTGTGACATTGTGGAGGAGTCCATTAGACTTTCGAAGGGGAGAAACTCCTTGTTCGATCTGTCATTTGCTCTTAAGTCTTGCTGTTATTTTGTAGTTTTCCTCACCCTCTCTCATTTAGATATTGATCGCGGGCCTTTATCATTTCCCACTGGGCTGTAACCTTAAGGCGATAGTATCCGAGTTGGTCCTTTCCACTGCTAGTATCGCGTGTCATGGGAAGAGCTTTCTCTCGTCTATGCAATATACGTTTGAATTTTGTGGTTATCCAAAGATTTGGTAGTTAATATTTTGAAATCTTCCCAGATGCCTCTATGGTTTCATGGTACTTCTCCGTGATGTTTCCAATGCCTATACCCATGTGGCCATTACCAGCTATCATTTCGGCTTTGTGCCGCATTAAAATCTTACGAGAAGTAACCCGTTACTTGAAAGTATTGAGTGATAGGCATTACAACACTGAATCGTGATCACCTTTTCGAAGGGCTGTGAGATTTGCATTTGTCAACTATTGATGGATGGGATGTGAAGATGACGTCGTATCAAGTAAACCTAAAATTAATAGGGGCCATTTACTCCTTAAGATTTACCAGGCAGCATACCAAGTTTGATGTCTGTCAAGCAAAAGGTTCTCAAGATATTGAGTAGAAAATATATTCCTATGTACAGTTTTACCCTTGACCTTGGACCATGTGACCTCAAAATCAATAGGGATCATCCATTCCGTATGTTGTACCAGTGTTCCAAGTTTTTTGTCTGTCGAGCAAAGGGTCATCAAGATATTGAAAGAAGCATATTCTTCTGTCCAGAGTTGATTGGCCCTTCACCTTTTGACTTGAAAATCACTAGGGATCCTCTTCTACTCATAACCAACCAACATTTGAAATATCATAACCATCAAGTGAATGGTTCTCAAGATATTGAGCGAACATTTGGTCAGACCAATCGACAAGTGCAAGTACCCTCCCCCCCCCCTTCCTTCCTTTCTTCTTTGAACGGGGGCATAAGTAATTGTTCATAGAATCATAAATATAGTCACATGAATTTAGAAATATGACTGAAATTGGTTTCCGTACTTCGGAAAACGTAAATACTGACATTCTCTCACCAGAGGAAGCTTCATGTAGTGCGAGTAGGGCACGGAACTCTGGGTAGAGAAAGAAATGCTGACTATTACAATGAAAATAATGGGCTTCCCTACTTTTACCCTTAAACATACAATCGGAATAATGCATAATCATATTTAATACACCTGTATTCAACTCATAATAATACGCACTTTTCTGTGTGAGAAGGGGGTCTGGGGCGCGTACTATATAACACTATACCTTTTTGACTCGGGTATGCTTTCTGTAAATAGTTATTACGAAACAGCGAATTTAAATTCGTCATCGTGGAATTTTTAAACTGTCGTGATATTATGATACCGTGACAAGCACACATGATTATGTCAGACGTCTCTCTCTCTGTGGCTTTCTGTAGTCTGCGCGATTTTCATGAGTCTAGGAATATGCGATTGATTTTAACTTTTCCTTTGCAGTAAACAGCCGATATATTTTACCCATCTATATGCGGCAAAATTTCTGAGGCTTATGTTTGAATTCTTCTTTAAGTACCGATCAAATTATTGGCTTTGATTATTATGATGTTTATAATTACCAATGAGGTCGTTATATTGCACCTTGGTACGTCATTTTTCGCAGCTTTGTGGTGTTCTGATTACGATGCATTGAACACTCGTTTGATTCTTATAACGTTGGCTATTGATTTAAAGTTTACACAAATATATTATCGAGTCTGTTAAAACTTTATTGCTACAAAATCTCGTGCTTTGCTGAAATTAACATTATCTCAACGAAAATATTCAGTGAAGATTGCCGCATTGTAGTATTTCTAGCAATTAATGTGCACTTAGGTGACATTCCTGTTGGCTATTAAACCAAATCTGTATAACTAATTACCGTCTAAATATGTAAATTCCATAAAATAAACCATCATCAACTTTTCCGTTCAAATGATGACTTCCATGGCGCACTATTTTATCTCCCAAAATTGAAGAGTTCCTATAGTTTGTTTTTGAATTAGCAATATACAAGTAGGTATGTGGAGATACTATGTATCAGTAACTAGATAAAACAGATTATAGGAACTCTTCAGTTTCAGGAGATGAAACATTGTGCCATGGAAGTCTTAATTTTAACGGATTTGGTGACTATTTTCATTTTGGGATTTTCATACCTAGATGGTAAGCAATACAAAATTGATAGTAATATAGATTTGGTTTACAGTTAAATCACTTATTTGAAGCAAACAGGATCAAAATTTTGCATACAAATATATAGGGGAAATCTTTAAATATGAGCCAAGGTGACTCAGGTGAGCGATGCGGCCCTTAGACCTCTTGTTTGATACTATCATAGCAACCTCAATAATTATTTTTTTGTATAATTTCAGCTATTTTTGAAATGTATGAGTGGAGTATGAATGGTTGGTATGAGTGATTATATATCCATTGTACATCTTACCTTTAAAAGAATATATTATGATGCACTTAATTTCTATTTGTACAATGGACAGTGCTAATTTAAAAAAAAAATGCCGCTAAGTTAGAATTATACACACTGTGATATTTCCTCAGTTTACAGGCCCCAAAATGGGATGCGTATTAAATATATTCGGCAAAATACGGTAAATGGGATTATTCATATGACTATTGAATGATTTGATTGCAATACAGAAGTTGTCACATGATTTAGGCTTTTAGGGGTCATCCATAATACGCAACTTCCGAGATATCAGCTCTTCTGTGATGGAGGTACATTAAGTGTTCTGTTGAACGCTTGGGTGGGTACAAGATGTATACATATACTATAGACTAGCTATGTAAATACAGATAAAAGTAATGAAAGTGTAAATTTTGTTTATATCAGCCGTTGGTATACATTAAACTGACCATATCAAGAATAATATTTGTTTGAATTAAGCCATTAAATTAAATATGAAATTATTTTTTATTTCCTATTCTGCACGAGTGATATTTTAATCAAAGAAAAATGGTGCTTATCGATTTTTGTTTGAGCTAATTTATTATTAAATACTAATAAACTTACTAATATTGTATGTCCCTGCAGATTGGGTGGTTACATTATGTCTGATAATCGGCCGTAAGGCAATATATGACGGCAGCGATAAGCATTTGTACCCACCGCGTGTGAACAATAGTATGTTTTACGTCTCACTGTGCGTAAGAGTTCCACAAAGGGAAAGAACTATTGGACAACTCGGAAATTGCGTATTGTCAACCATTTTCCAAAGCGTGCAAAAGGCACGCTCGGGGGGATGGGGTAAAAACTCGACAATTTTACCGTACGCTCTTTTTTTCTCTTCCGGATTTATTTCATAAAAGTATTGGTCATGTTACAAAAGTGTAATGCCTATAAAAAAGACGACAAGATAAGACAGAGACATCTTTATTTTTTTTTCTATAAAAATATATTATGTACAAAAGATTTGCACATTTATAAAACATATCATTCATATATAACAAGAAATAGGGGTACCAATATTAAAGAACTCATTGTTTGAACTAAATTGCTCATAAACTCGATTGTCGACCTTCTTGTTGGGAATTTAAAAATGGTTGCTGTATACTTTTTGAGGGGGTGGGGGGTCTCAAAAACTTTGGAAAATGGTTGACAATTATGGATGACCCCTTACACACTTTCATGCAGTGAGGCCTCGACAGGGAGTAAAAATCGGCCGATACAGACCCATACCTTTTTCAACCTATGAACAGCTGATGAAAGCGAGATATTTACTTTCTTTTCTATAAAATATTTACTTACACTATTTGTTTCCAACAAGTACCTGTGACAATTTGACCATGCGCTTTATTATAGTTGAGGGGACTCAACAATGTAACAATAAATTACATTGTTATAAAAATGCCAACACATGGTATATCTTCAAAACAATAAAGCTGTTCAAAAAAAGGAAATCAAATTTTTGAAGATCTTTATGCGCGGAATGTATTTGCTCTCGGTGTAAGAATAAACAGAAAAGTTTGGAAGCCGCCAAAAGACGCTGCTGAATGCAAGGAGTATCTCGCTTCGCGAGCCGACTCAAAAACAACACGGGTAGCGTTGACACCTGAACCCTTCAGTCAAAATAGTCTTATTTAAAGGGTTATTCCCACGTAGACATTGTGTGCGATGGGAAAACAGGCCATGCCTAGAAATAATTCCTAAGATTTGAAAATCCTTTAAGTGGAATAAAGAAACTTCACAATGTTAGTTAGATGTCAATAAACCGATAAACGTTAACACGACCTCAGGTCAACCATCTTTGTTTTTAAGTCCGTTAGAGCTAAGAATTCAGTTTCTACACACCTTACATCTGCCTCACCACTTGGCGTGATAATTACGTTCACCTATCGGACTCAAAAATCAATAAACCTGTACGTGAGCATGGTAGAAAATGTACAGAACACAATGTTTGTCAAATGGGAATAGTGAATATTGTTGCGCAATATTTGACATGTGCCACAGATCGGGATGTTTTGATCCGCAGCCTAATTATATAAAACTGACTCAATCTTGCGTTGTATCAAACATATGAATGAGATCTTACATATGCATATGCTTACTTACATATCTACATGCTTACCTGTCGTTCCAATGAGCTATCTTGTAATAACACGACCGAATTTCACATCATACATTTCTTCCGTTTAGTGTAAACAAATAAAGTAATACACCACGCATGCGTAATATGAAAATCTAGAACTCTAACCTAACCCCTCAAAATCCAGTACACTGACCATGATGACGTGTGTATAATTCACTCAAAATATAAACGATGTATTTATACGCATACGTCAGCATAAAAAAAGTGTACTGGATTTTTTGATTTTTTTTTTTTAATACATCTTTATATTATTGAATGCCGAGATCGGCCAACAAAAGAATTGCAAGTAATCAAAAATTGTTCAAAAACGAAACAAAACAATCATGATTTTGGGGAGAATATATTATGTCAACTTCGTGAAAATCTGTATGTAGCACAAAATGTGCAGAAAATGTGCTCCAATCTCGTCGATCGTAATCCTATAAATTTTTATGTCTAATGTTATGTGAAACACCTAAAACAAACAAGATCAGCGGGCATCTGTCAACACAGTGCTATCGTGCATGTTTACAAATGCATGTACAAGTAAATAAAGTAAAGTAAATTTTATTTAAAGTCGGCACTATATACATTCAACATGTCAAACACAAGCTCTGTAGAGCTTTTTAACCGACTATCACATTCACATTATATCAAGGACAAAGACACATAGCATGCATGTACACATATACACAGACATATCACAGATTAACAAAAGAATACAAAATAAAAGAAAACTTTCATGCAAGAATATACAAGAATATACAGATACGAAAGCATAAGACTACGAGGAAGAAATAAAATACTACAAGCAAGAGTATATGTATAAAAAGCATCATTAAATTTCAAACCAATTAGCTATGTTTGCTGTTTCAAGTAAAAGCTGTATAGTATAAGAGTTTTTGAAAATAATTTAAATATAATTAAAATAAATGATGGTAGTAAATTAATCATGTAAATATTTAAAATTTCATTGCTGATGGAATTTACTAAAAAATAAATAATAAAAGTAAAAATAGAAAAGAAAGATCTATTGAGCCATGGAGACACACACATAAACGCTGCATAGATAAAAAGAGCAGAAGCAACATATAAAGCTATATACAATGGACCTAAGATTTGCATGATTTACACTTACATGTGGGGCCAGACCAAGTGGAAATAAAACTTTTAAATTGATTTAAGGTGGTAATTAAGATGCCTAGCTTTATTTGGCAAAGAGTTCTAGATTTTAGGAGCACTGCACCTAAAGGATTGCAACCCATACCTGGTTGTCCTGACACTGGGCACAATGGCAGTGTTTGTATATCTAAAACTGTAAGAGTGATCTTTAAATGCAATGATGTCATGAAGAAACAGAGGGCTGGATTTGTTTATAATTTTATAAGTTTCTATAGCCAGTGTGCGCATACGCCTTACTTTTAAGGTTGGAAGAAGAGATTTATGAAGCAATTCATCATATGTAGAAACATAATCATTATATATGAAACTAAGGGCCCTTTTCTGTAGGTTTTTCATTTTTGTGGTATTCTTCTCCAGCAGAAGTGCCAGGTAAGGGGGCAGTAGCTAAAATTTGATGAAATAAAGGAATGGTAAATTGTAAGTTTACTTAGACGATTAAGATTGTGTCCTATTCTTTTTAACACATCTAATTGTCTAGCTGCCTTCCTACAGATGTCAGTAATATGGGAGTTGAAATTTAATTGATAATCTATGGTCACCCCTAATAGTTTAACCTCCGATTCACTGCATAGAGTAGTTTCTCCTAAATCAAAAGTTAATTCTAAATCTTTGCTCTTCTTTCCTACTGAAATTGCCTGAAATTTGTCAGAGTTTGCTTTCATTTTGTTGCAATTGAACCAGTTTAAAAGGGATACGCTATCATTTTCCAATGTGGTCTTTAATATATCTGCTTTTTCATGAGAGTAAGAAACAGCATAATTATAAATGGAAGAGTCAGAGACAAAGCCGAAAATATAATTTATAAAGACATTAAACAGTATCGGTCCAAGTATCGAGCCCTGAGGAATGCCCTTGAAAACTGATTGAAATGAACTAGAAAACTCCCCGATTTTCACATATTGATATCTTTCACTGAGATAACTTTCCATAAGACTTAAGGCTTCATTTCCAAGACCGTAGTGTTTAAGTTTTAAGAGAAGCAAATCAGGGGGGAGACAGTCGAAAGCCTTAGAGAGATCCATAAGAATTGCGGCTACATACTTATTCTCATCCAAGGCTCTCTTCCAGTCTTCCATGATCCTAAGTAAGGTGGACTGACATCCATACCCAGTTCTAAAAGCAGCAAGGAAAGGATGAAATATAGATTCAAAATATTCAGAAAGCTGTATATGAATGGCTCTTTCAAAGAGCTTTGAGATGGCTGGCAAAACACTGACCGGTCTATAGTTTCCCTTGTCTAGACAGCTGTTTTTCTTATGAATAGGACAGACTTTGGCTTTCTTTAATGAATCGGGGGAAACTGAATTTACTATGGCCTTATTTATAAGACATGCTAATGGTTTAGCTAGTCTTAATAGCAAGGGTGATATATTATCTACCCCTGTAGCTTTCTTAATATTGATTTTGTTTACATGTTCAATGATGAAAGATTCATTTACCGGTTTAAAGGATAGTGGTTGTGAGTCCTTATCTTTCATGATAGTGTCAATTTGTCAAACACTTGAATGTTTTTCATCTATCTGCACATCGTTTGTTCCTATATTCTTTGCCACATTAACGAAATAGTTGTTAAAAATATCACATACAACACCTTGATCGTTGACCAAACTGTCATTTTCACATATGATAGTATTTCTGATGGTATTATTACCCTTATTTGTCAAAAAACGGTTTGATTGTAGGCCAGAAATCTTCAGACTTTGGCCCCCTTTCACATCTCTCTGTAAAATATTTATTTAGAGACTGTCTTTTAACTTTTGTGACGTAGTTTCTTTGAGTTGCATATGCTTTCCAATTTTTGTCTGTATTATATTTTTGAAATTTGTGAAATAGCATCTTTTTCCTATAAACAGCCCTCTTCAGAGTTTTATTCATGAAAGGAACTTGTTTAGGTAAAACTTTCCTCTCCTTGAAAGGAGCATGTTTTTCGATCGTCTCTAAGAATTTGTTTTCAAAATTTTGGTATGCCATATTGACATCTTCCACATCAATAGCATTAATGAAATCTATATTACTTAACTCTTCTAAATAGTTTTGTACATCGAAATTTTTAAAACGTCTACACAATTTGGTTTGTTTGGTTGCCAAAGGAGTGTCGCACTTCAATTGGGCAGCAATACAATTGTGGACATCACTAAAACCACTGCTAAAATTTAAAACTTTATGTACACAAGATGACATATTTGTGATAATAAGATCTAAAAGACTTGGTTTTCCATAGCTGGTGAAACATGTTGGTTTCTTGATGTGATTTCTAAGATCAAAAACATCACATATCCCCTGCATGACGGAACACTGAGAATCATCTAACATATCATAGTTGAAATCACCTAAGAACATAAGATGCTGATATTTGGTTGGCATACATATTGAAATCAGAAGTGAACAGAGAGTCTAACATACTGGGCGGCTTACATACGCCTGAAATGAACCACTTTTGATTGTCAATACATAATTCAATACCTATGGCCTCGATTGACTTGAATTCGAATTGCCTCTTCCTGTCACCTGGTAGATCAGATCGTAGATATGCCACTATTCCCCTTCCATGTGCGTTTCGATCCCTTCTCCATAGGATATAATTGTCCACCTGGAACTGGGCGTCCACAAAAGTCTCATCAAGTTTTGTTTCTGACAAAAAGAGTATATCAACTATATTTCGAGTTAATAGCTCATGTATGTGCTCGATTTTGCTCCGCAGACTGTTTATATTTAGGTATGCGACTATAAATTTCTTCGGATTAGCTTTCCTAGCTGAAAAAAGTTCAACAAATATATCGTCTTCCTCATTTTCTTGTACTTTCGATTTCCCATTTGGTGTAGCCAAAGGGGAATTACTCTGATTTGTTGATGTGAACTGTACATTTTCGTGCATCCCGTCCCCACTCGGCAGCTGGGAGTAAGTGGTTTCCTCGTCATCGAAAAATGAATCTGTAAAGTTTGGTAGTCGGGATTCACACAGATTGCAGTAGAAGTAGTCGTCAGATTTACCGAGACTCATGTAAGCAGCAAGATCTAAGTTTGTACATTTCAAATGAACCCATAGCTCACAGAAGTCACATTGTATCGCTTTCTGGTTAGACTTTACCGGTTTTCTACATGTACTGCAAGGAAATCTAACTGTCCCTGGATTAGGCGACACATCACCGCAAAGGAGGAGTATGCATTTTAGTAGGGCGTGATCAAAGCGACTGTTTGTATGTAGGATATTGTATAAATACGACTTCCGGTCACACATCTGATATATAAAATAAGTATTGTTTGTAAACTCCGGCTGATTGTTCACGGTTACCAATTTTCCAGAGGTAGAATATTCCTTTCTCAATACTTTGCCGCTGGTGGTGGCATAAATAAGTTGATAAAACTGCATTAAAAGGATAAAAATTTGGGACAGTTGGAATTCACGTATTCCCGCCATCTTGTCACAACTCACCAAGAAAAATAAATGTTTATTTACAAGATACATAGAGGAAATTGTACCGTGACAGTATGTTTTATTATGTATGTTTTATACCTACATAGTGAGAAGGTACTACACAGGACCTAATGTTATTAAATTTCATCAAATTATGTCAACCAGTAAGGTTATTCAGCAGGTCTGGCGTTCATATAGCCTGTACTTCGCGTTGTGTTTGTTTTATTTTATTTGATAGTGGCGACTTCGAAACGATCCAATTACACTATGATTAGAAACTTCAAAATAAACTAAAATAGAAATGAAAATAAGATTAACAACGAATTTATTACCAGTATGAATATGACAAATACAAACTCCTAAAGCCTAGAATTTAGCCTATAAACTATCAAGAAATTATCCCAACCCAAATGTAATATAATAATTTAGTAAGTAAAAAGGGGGAAAATATAAGGACAAAACGGACGAACAAGATGTAAGTCCAGTAGAGGAAGTGTAGCTAGCAAGGCCAGCGGTCTCGCTTCCACGAACTGTTCGCTGCATGGCTTTATACAATAGAGAATGTCATTAAAGGGAAAGGCAACCCTAACCACATATTTGCTTTTATGAATTAAGTATTACTTACTGATATCGTAATTGACAGTCTTTTACAACAAAAATTCTTGCTTAACAATTAAATCAATATTAATCTCAGGATTCGAAATTACCTCATGTCCGTAAGTCCGAGACTAGTAAAAAACGTGTCGAACTAGTAAACTCTCTATAGCACTAGTCAGTACGGACTAGTGAAAATCCGGAAATTCAATCTTAAATTGGTTAAGATTTTAGCAAGATTTGTCTGAGTCTCTCAGATGTTTGAACTTATGGTTGATTACCTGCATGGTTAAGTGTTTGCGTGACTATGACATCCTGATCATCCGAACACATGGAGTGCCAATCTCTACCCAGAGTTATCGTTCCCGCTATGCTCCACTAATACCTCTATCATATCAAAACGTACTAAAATTAACTTAGCATATCAAACTGTAATCATCATATCTAAGCAAATCAAACACTTGTCAGAATTTTATAAACGCAGAAGCTGGTAAATATGAGACACCTGAGCGAATTAAAAGGTTTTATATAAATATTCATTCATCCAATAATACTAGAATAATCATGGAATTCGTTGTTTTTGTGAACTTACTGTAAGATTTTAAGCTTAACACTAAAACTTGTAAAATCATACTTTATAATGCAATAGGTAGAAGTAAGTTTTGCCAAGAACCTTGACATTCAGACGTTGACAGAGGTGTTGTAGCGCAGCGTAATACGCCCTCTGGTGAGAGATTGATGGAGTGCATTCGAGACCGCCGTTCGAGTATAAATTCCTGCGGATTCCAAACACCAAGTACGAATCACGAGAACGGGTTCAAGGTGCAAGAACTGCAAGTAGTGTGGTCTAAGAACATGCATGTTTGTGCGCACATGTTCTCGTCATTCACGACTCTAACACAGGCGTTTATAACACAATAGCTTATGTCTTGGTCAATCAAGTGAATTTTATTGACTTTATTGATAAAATTTCTAACTCCTGTGACTTTAAGAACTGAGCATGAAAACAAAGGAAACGTCAATCTCAAACACACTTATGGACGTTTATAAAAGGATTAACTCGGAGGTTACTGTATGCTTCTGAAGATCTTGAATGCAAAATAAAGTAGGGTGGTCTTTTCTTTCTGTAGGAGTCCGAAACTGAATTGCTTGCAACTGTGATGTGTTTTGTTTCATTAAATACTATTGAATAAATTGAAGATCATTTAATGATACATGTATACTGGACGGACTGGTGAAATGCTTTGCGGACTAGTGAACATAAATAGTGACTAGTCTGTATGGACTAGTGCTTGGAAAAGTTAATTTCGAACCCTGAATCTATCATGTATTTTTTATAAAAATTACCCGCCGCTAAGAGAGTGGCCATTGAAGTTTAATTTATGACGTCACACTGTCTATTCCGGTTTATTTCATCAGCATCACTGTAAACATGACAAGTCACCAACAGTTAAGTTTGGATCCGTATAGATTTGAGCCTGTTCTTTTGCAAGAAGAAATTGAGAAAAGAATACGTTCGGTCGAGTCGCAGACAAGGCAGACGGTAAACGTTCTTCATACAAATGTCTTGAACCTTAACTTGTTATTACGCAAATGATGGATCCACAGTTTACGTAGTCTTTTCTTTTCAAATGACTTGGTTAAGTCAAGAATTTCGAGAAGAAAAAAACAACCTTTCTTCACATCTCCCCTTCGCATTAGTATAATTAACTGCTTGCCAGGAAGGCATCAACCTATTTATTCGTAAAATCTTCCACATGCACATCTTTGATGATCTCACAGGTGCTTAGGTTCAGGACCCCCCCCCCCCCCGAATAAGCTACATGAGTTAATTTAATTAATTTTTTTGTTGAAAATATTTCTAATGCATGCCAATGTCTTGCATACTCATAAAGTCCAAAATACATGTAATTCAAAATAAGCCCTTTTTAAAAAAAAAAAAAAAATACCCTCACTGGTTATTATTAGTTCTGTTATAATAACCAGTAAGGATATTTTTAAGGGCTTATTTTAAATTATTTTGGACTTAATGGGTATGCAAGATGTTGTTGACATGCATTAGAAATATTTTCAAGCAAAAATAATTAAATCAACTCATGTAGCTTATTCGGAGGGAAGGGGGGGTCCTGAACCCAAGCACCTGTGGATGATCTTAGAATCTCATCAAAACCAGAACAGACGGTGTGACGTCAAAATTATTGATTTTTGTGGTCTTGACTACAAAAGAGTTACACATCATGGCAGCCTCTAGAGCGCGGGATTTTCAATTTTTTGACGTTTTCAAATTAGTACTGAGGCTTGTTTAGGCCATATATCAACAGAATAGTATGACAAATCTTTATCATATGATTAATCCTATCATTTATCATGTAAAAAGTTTTGGGTTGCCTTTCCCTTTAAAGTTATTGACTGAAAGATAAAGTGGACCTGGTCAAATACAACGGATGAATAATTTACATTAGGATCGAAATTCAGAAATAAAAGTAAAAGTAAAACCCAAACCACCACAGTTAAAACACTTTAAAAACTCTGTATGTTTATCTCAAAAATCTATTATGAGTTAGTCTGTCCTCTTTGACATATTTTGTAAATACTTTTTCACTACATGAATACTATATATTTGTACATACTCTGACCTTATTCTTACTCAAATGTATATTTATTTATGTATATCTAATGCACCTCATGTATCATATATAATGTGGTTTGAGTGAATAAATGAACTTGAACTTCAAATTTATTCTGGTTTTTATTTTAACACACAACACCACATTTTTTGTATAAAGTGACTTTAGAAATATTTCCCTCTCCGTTCAAACTCTCCGGGGGTCCACGTCGTATAATAGGTTTAATGATTTATTGACCTCTGGTCAATCTACAAGTATATTGAACAAACAATAGGATGTACAGCCAAGAACTGCTGCTACTCAATTGTGACCTGGAGTGGTATTTTCATATCCGAGTCGTAGTTCGTATATCGGACGAAATTCTTCACAGAAAGCAATTAGAACTTCAATATGGTGTCTCCTGTCTATAAATATGAAAAGGAAAAGCTGTGACCTTTTCTTCTACATGTACCTTTCAAAGCATGAAGAGTTTTTTGAATGCAGCTGAACTAGTTTAAAAAGTTATCAACATTCCTTAAACTATATGCATGGATACAGTTGCTTCTAAAGATTTTTTCCTGTCTTTACATATCGAAATTAAAAATAAAAGACCAACAGAAAAGTAAAACGTTAGATTATCGTGAAAGTGATAACGTTTTACTTCCGTGTGCCTTTTATTTTTTAATTTCTTTATATAGATAAATAAACAATGCTATTTTCTAAAATACGATATTCATCAATACCTTAGCTGGTCTGAGTATACTGATATATTGCATGCAGTTCTGACAAAAAATTGGCCTCTTGAAAAATTTAAACTTTAAAATAGGTTGGGCAAATCTTTCAAAATTTTATTACCTTTCATTTATTAGACCTACACATGAATATGCTTTGAAAAACTGTTTGGGATGGCTGCTCTATACAAGAGGCTGAAAAAGTACAACTACATGTATCTGCAGAGCCCTAGAGTCGTTATTGGTCTTCCCATTTTTGCATCCAAAGAATCATTGTAAGTACTTCGATCTGACTGGGAGACTTTGAAAACTGGGCGTTATGCTGCAAAAATGACAACGGTGTTCGAAATTAACATTGGAATGAAACATACCTATAAATATTTATGTGATATCGTCCCCAAAAAGTATAAAAATGTATCTAAGTACAGCACCCGAAAGAAAGGTCAATCATTTCACTCAACTTCTTTCACAAAACACAACTTCTAATGTAAAACTAATACGGTACCAATTTTGATGCACCAGATGCGCATTTCGACAAATAATATCTCTTCACTGATGCTCGAGCCGAAATTTTGGAAATGGTTCTAATCCGCAGCCGTATAGTTTTCATTATTAAAGATATGCTAATATACACACTAAACGAAGATACAAGGTGAAGATAACGAACAGTGATCAATCTCATAACTCCTATAAGCAATACAAAAATAGATAGTTGGGCAAACACGGACCCCTGGACACACCAGAGGTGGGATCAGGTGCCTAGGAGGAGTAAGCATCCCCTGTACAACTGTCTCCTCAACCATCATTTACTCATTCGTAACATTATCAGGTAGCTCGTGAAACTTATCAAATTTAATGGTTCTAAGAAGAAAATTCGTATTGAATTTCACTTAATATAGGTTAAGCGTACATCTAGATGAGCAGTTCATCATGCTCGCTGTGAGAAAGAAAAGCAGATATACGAAAGCGTAGATACCAAGTCTTTAGAGGTGTACCGCCTTGCAAATCAGATGCGAAGGGAGAATGTTGATGTTGTGGGCGACAAACCAGTAAAAAATGGCGCAGGTGAGATGTCATTGAACCAAGAAGCAAAGGAGAAAGCTTGGCTAGAAAATTATGAAAGGCTGCTTAATGTGGAATTTGACTGGGACCCTGAACACCTAACCGATGAACCACCACTGGAATGGCCACCTGTCCCAATCACAATTGATATGGTGAAAAAGGCCATCTCCAAGACGAAGTCGGGTAAAGCAGCTGGACCATCAGGAATAGCAGTGGAGATGATCAGAGCCGCAGGTGACACAGGTGTCTCCATGATCCGTGACCTTGCATCTTCAATCGTCCGGGTGGGGGGGTGGGGGGGCGGGGGGCAAGGTCCCCACTAACTGGGAGCAGAGTTTTATTGTCTGTCTCTACAAGGGCAAGGGTGATGTTCTGGACAGGGGCAACTACCGGGGACTCAAACGGACAGAACAAGTCATGAAAGTCCTGGAGAGGATGTGGACAGCCTCATTAGGCAGTTGGTGACAATCGATGACTCCCAGTTTGGCTTCGTCCCTGGCAGAGGTACAACTGACGCAATATTTATTGTTCGGCAGCTGCAAGAAAAATATCTTACAGTAAACAAACGGTTCTGTATGGGGTTCGTGAACCTTGAGAAAGCATTTGACCGTGTTCCTCAGAAGGTGATCTGGTGGGCATTGCGAAAACTTGGCGTGGAAGCGTGGATTGTGCGTCTGGTGCAGGAGATGTATGCCAATGCTCGTAGCTGTGTTCGCGGGTGATAGCTACAGTAAGGAGTTTGCTATAAAGGTCGGAGTCCATCAGGGGTCATTACGCAGCCCTCTGCTTTTCATCATCGTACTCGAGGCTCTTTCATGCGAATTTCGCACTGGTGCTCCCTGGGAGGATCTGTATGCAGATGACCTGGTTATTGGATGAATGTGTCAAGAGGCTCCTGACTTGGAAAGAAGCTATGGAAAGGAAAGGACTGAGAGTGAATGCGGGAAAACCAAGATCATGATCTGCGGCACAGGTCTTGGCCTACATGTACTTCAGGACTCGGGCAGCTTCCCATGTGCTGTCTGCCGTACAGGTGTAGAATAAAACAGTAAAAGATGCGTATGTATGCCCTAATTTAGAGATCAAGCGTAGTACGAAATTTATTTTCGGCAATTTTTTCAGTTTTTACGATTTTCCCCCAATGTAATTAGTAATATGCTTGGAGAAGTTCGAGATGGAAAAAAAAGCTTTAAAATTTTTGGAAAGTGAATATAGTCACAGGATAAAAAGTCGCATTTAGTTTATGTAAGTAGGACACCATGCCACAGGACAGTCTGTACGAAAATATTAAAATTTAAAAGAAATATGATCCTGTCAATATAAAGGTTAAACTACATGTACAATGTATGTTGTATATATTTTTGAAAAATTTCAAAGGTCTAGCTGACCACAAATTTCTTATGTGGTCAGGTTAATCTAAGAATGCTGTTGTGTATGTTTTGATATTAAACTACATGTATTTCCATCAAAGTCCCAAGATAACTCAGCGATGAAATTGTTAAAACAAGGTGGTTGTATAAGGCCACTTTCCAAAAATTTTAAAGCTTTTTTTTTCATCTCGAACTTCTCCAAGCATATTACTAGTGCACGTGAGGGGATAATTACGAGAGGTAATGAGGAGACCCATGACATAGCGGGTTTCAGTGTTCCTAGAAGTACGAAGATCAGCAATGTTTTTTTCCGCACAGAAACCTACAGCAATTTCTATATATTCAGATTGCTTTAAAAAACACACACACAAACAAATAACTGATTTATATTCCATAATGAAAGGTGAAGATAACGAACAGTGATCAATCTCATAACTCCTATAAGCAATACAAAAGCAATACGAAATAGAGAGTTGGGTAAACACGGACCCCTGGATATACCAGAGGTGGGATCAGGTGCATAGGACGCGTAAGCATCCTGTCGACCAGTCACACCCCCTGATCAGGTAAACGGATGTTATCCGTACTACGTAGTCAAATTCAGTGTGCCAAGAACGGCCTAAAAATTGGTATGAAATGTCTACTTTCAATAAAATATCTAAGTATGAAGCAGAAGAGAACGACTCTGTTGTGTCTTTTATTTCGAGCTCGCAGGGTTATATCGAATCGACATCTAAATAAAACTTATTATTGTTGATAGACAAAACATCGTCGATATATCAAAATATACACTCTCCAATTGTCACATACAGATAACCAGATTATATAGTATCAATCAATATTTCTCACATGTAATTGGCAATATTCTTGAATAAAAATCAAGATTGGTATACATATTCTCGTATGTACACTTTATACCAGCTCAACCTGCATCTTGCTGTATCTGGAAACAACGGACATTAGCCTTCAGATGAAGATGGTGTCCGAAGGCAAGATATCAACGAAAGAGGACCCGTTATGTAGAGGGACGTGTATTTGAATTGTGGCACCAGTACTGCAATAGGGAGATCACAGCAAGCCAGCTCCTGCAGGGATGTCCTCCTGCACAGTGATGCGCCTATCAGACGTCTTTGTCATGTAAGTTTTTTCCTTCTTCAGAACAGCAGCGCCCTCTATTTCTATCTGGTATTCATATACCGGTAATTGCAGAGTCACATCAAAACAGCAGTGCTCTCTATTTCTATCTGGTATTCATACACCGGTAATTGCAAAGTCACATCAAAACAGCAGTGCTCGCTATGTGTTTCCGATATTCATATTGCCAAGCCAGATAGTATATTCCGATCATATACTTGAAGCTTTATTTTATCCGACATTATTAGGTATATACTTGGCTGTTCTTTTCTATTCATTTCATTTTGAATTGTTTGTAATATTTATTTTAATATATTGGTTCATCCATTGGTTCCTCCATGCTATATAGAATTTGTGTTTGGGGTAAGGGTGTTAATGTTTACTAATTTTAGCATGCTTGTGATTTTTCAACATTATACACATGTTTATTGTTAAAGGGCCTATGCAACGAAATCGTATTAATTGTGTTTTAAAAGAATTTTTTTTACTGAGTTGAGCGTAAAAACCTCATCAAAATTGGTACAGAAATAACAAAGTTATCGATTGTGGCTATTTTTACCTGCTTTCAAAATGCAATCAAGCAAAATTATAAACGATCGAAAACGAGGCTATTCAGTTGTGATGTCACAACGGGATCACACATGGAATATACAATGGAAGATAGAGACCAACAGTTGTTCATGCAGTGATTTAAGCGTTATTCATCGGATTCAGAAATGTCGAATTAGAGACACAACCATATCTTTTTGAGCCGAAGGATGACCTAGACCACAATCAAAATAACATTTATGCTGTCTGCAACAGCTTGCTAGCTAAGACAGTGAAAAGATCCACCATTATTACGTACATATGTATGAGCATGGCGAATGCACGATTGTTCAACCAGACTCAGTGAGCGAGCGAGTTAAATAACTGAAATAAGGGGGTATCTATAAATAAACTAGCATACTAAAAAGAAATTGACCGTAGAGGTTTTTAAGGAAGTTGCTCACCTTAAAATTTACCACAATAGCTTAATATACTGCATGAGACTTATATATTCACCCACATAACTTTACATATGGTAATAGACCCCGATTTGACATAAAAATTTGTATGCAGCAGACAAAACATCAGCAGCATCTTCAAAAGTGCAAATAATTTTTGTATATCTATATAAGGCACATTCTAACTCTATATGCCACTTTCGTATTCTAGAAATACAGCATCCTCGAAGTTATGTACTGCTCGGAAAGACCGTTGCCTGTTGCCCAAAAGGGAACCAACCCGGAAGACCAAATAAATGAATAAATATGAACTTTTAAACAAATGTCGTTTATTTTGTTAATGTTTTATTTATATGAAATGCATGTTGGATATATGTGTTACTGTAAAACGGGTATTTTCAGTGGATCGAAATTTTTGCGATTTCATTTGATCCGTAAATGGTATCAAATTATATTTTGCATTTCCAGTTTCTGCGATTCCATTGTATCTAAAGAAAACTAAATATTTTGCAATTGAATATTTTGAGGATTTTGCTTCCCACAAAAATTGGACAACCGCAGAAAATATACCCGTTATACAGTATCTATGTGGTTTATGTGGGATCCCTGTGTTATAAATGTGTGATTAATGAATGTTCATGTGGAATACATGTTGCATGTTGTATCAATGTGTTATTTATTGCACGTCGGGTTAAACTATTATCTATATGGACTGTATATGGTGTATATATCTATTATGGAATACATGATGGATGCACATAAAATTAGGCAGAAAATCACTATGGTGTTCTGGTCTTGTTTTATGAATTGTATCCTTCAAGAGTTGTGTCATTGTAATCTGAAAATGTATCAATAACCTACACTGTATAGAGAAGATATGATTAAGACATATTCAAAATTGCGCACATGCAATATAACCCAGAAGTTGAACTCTCTGATGAATAACTTTTACTAATGTTCATATTTTATTGATGCAATTTAGATTAATGAAAATGTTGGTGTTTGGATAATCATGAGGCTTTTTTTTTCCCTCCAAAGTTCTAAGAGTTGGGGAATGCATGAAATTAAATCCCTGCTTACAAATGAAAGTTAATATATATAAGATCCAAATTATATAGGCATGATGCATCATAAAATACTAAATCATGACATCATTACCATTATAACAAGAGAGAAAAAAAAATTTAAATGTTGTATTGTCATGATTAGATACAAGGATATTATCATTATTGCACTAGTTGTTGTTTGTGATTTCAAAATATGACAATTTTTTACGGCATTATATAATTTATCAAATGTAGCCAAATCCAATTTGTAACTCGTAACCAGACAACAGAGACCAATCAGTCCGAGGGCTAAATATATTGTATTAAAACTATGCCATAGAACCCCTGGAATGAAATTAATTTATAGAAATTTATGTCAAATATGACAATGAGTATCACAATTACCTAAGATTTGTCATATTCAAATAATGCAGGAATATTTCTTTATAGATAATACAACGTTTCCATGAGAATGGGAGAACTCCGAGGAAACACAAGATCTTCGCCATCTGGTGTATTTTCGCAAATTATAACTACTTACATGCCCAAGAGAAAGTTATTTGTATTACATGTACATATTATCCTGAAAGCAGTATTCAAACTATAAAAAAAAAAAAAAAGACTTCATTTCACTAAACCCTGATATTAAAATCATTTCCCATATATTTGACCATACTATCAAACCAATATTATTATATTCTTCGGAAATCTGGGGTTATTTCAATCCTTTTTCCACAAAATCTACTAACTCTGGTGGTACCATAGACAAAATTTAATCAAACCAACTTTGTGATAAACTACATCTCAAATTTTGCAAATACTTGGTGTACATAAATCTGCAACAAACTTTGCTGTACTGTCGGAGTTGGGAAGATTCCCCCTTCACTTTGACATATTAAAAAGTATGTTAAGTTACTGGTACAGACTTCAAAATCTTGGTCAGTCATTTCCGCTATTGTTTGAGATGCATATCGAGAATCAAAATTATTTTTTGAACAAAACAATTCATCATGATTTGGTTCTATAAACTGTTTCATAGCCAATATTAATGGGGTTAAAGATTTGCCCTTTATAGGGGCACACCAGTTTAAAAAAGGCTCTTAAAGATTGTTTATTCATATATTACACCAAAGAATGGCATTCACACCTTAGATTAAATTCAGATTAAAAACAAACTAAGTTGCTTTTCCACTTTTAAACAAAACATTGGTTTTGAAAATTATTTGAGATCAATTAAAAATTTGGAGCAAAGGAGAAGTCTAACACGTTTCCGTATATCAGCTCATACACTAAACGTTGAAAGAGGACGTTACCAAAAAATCCCTCGACACGAGAGATTTTGTCTAAGATGCAACAACAATTCAGTGGATGACGAAAAACATTTTTTATTCTCATGTAGTCATTTATCAGAAGAAAGGGTTATTTTATTCCAAATGATAGACAAATCATGTAAGAATTTTGTAAAGATGGACAGTGATCAAAAGCTTTTCTGGTTAATGACCAATGACGATGAAAATATCCTCATCCAAATTAGTAAGATGATTTTATACAGTGGAATATAATACTACAAATGTTACATTTCATTGCATTATGCACATTTTCTTTCTTCTTCATATTTTACACTTGTAAGCTGTCTTGGCTACTGGGAGTACAAGACCAACAGTCTGGTACCATAAATTTACTACCAGACTGTTAACAGGCACTGTCCCTTGGTGCTCCCTGTAATCAGGTCAACATATCATGTTTTGTTTTGTTTTATTCTCTCATATAATGCTATTATTCTCTTTTATATAAGTATTCTAACCTTCCTGCTTTAGACATAAAACATTCAGAACAACTGGATTCCGCGTGTACATATGTATTATACTTGCATGCTGTATTCAGTAAGATGATTTTGAACAGTGGAATATGGTACTACAAGTACATGTCTTTGCTTTGTACACATTTCCTTTGCTTTACACTTGTAAGCTGTCTTGGTTACTGGGAGTACAAGACCAACAGTCTGGTACAATAAATTTACTACCAGACTGTTAACAGGCACTGTCCCTTGGTGCTCCCTGTAATCAAGTCAACAATTCATACCTTTTTTTTAACATTTTGTATAATTGTTTTAATTTATATAATTATTCTATTTTAACCTCCCCGTATTAGCATAAAGCATCCAGAACAACTGGATCCTGCATGTACATGTATTTTATACTTCCATACTGTACTTACTAAACGATAATCATACTGATTTGATTACAATTTTATATGTATTCACACAACACTATCATTATCCGCTGTCTCAGAAACTGATCAATGTGTGAAGCGGTTAGGTTATTTTATTGTATATATCATGTTGTGAATTTGAATATTGTCTGCAATCAGTATTTCATATACAATTATAGATATGTGAAGTGCAAAGGTGTGAACTCCGTCAGTATTAGTACTTATGAATGATTGTTATTTATTTTCATCGTTATAATTAATTGCTTGTTAACCTGTACACGCCCCCCGAGGGCCCTTGATTGGTGAATAAACAATAAACATATTGTCAAGATGTGATTGACAATTATGAGCAGCAATTTCAGTCATTCAAATTGCCGATATTTAGCCGAGTACCTGTGTTATTATTTTTTATTTTTTTTTTAAAAACCTTCGTAGCATTGGAAAAAATTAAAACTGACAATCATTCCTAAATAAATGTTGAGGACATATCACTTACAAGTACGTTAAAAAATTCTATAAATATTGCACACATATTGTTCAGTATACACATTACATCGTATTCTTGTATTCATAAAACAAGTGCCGAATTCACTTAGTGCCGAGTTCACCAGGGACCGAGTTGACTAGAATTTTACCAACTATCACTTTCGATTTCTTCATCATTCGGAACAGTTCTAATTCTTGCGTTAGGATTGTGTACACGTTGTTGGGAATATGGCTGATGTAACGAATGTTTTTAAAGCCACAGTAAAGGCTTTGCGATCGAGAAAGAAATTTACTGGAGATGTTCAACATAAATCTCAAACATTTACTAATATTTTACCATCATCAAAGCACAAGGGAGATTTTGAAAGGAAAAGCAAAGAAGTAGTAAGTTCTGACATGACATGCACTGTACCTGCATGTACATATGATATGTACGAACTAATCTCACAGAGATTGATAATAATATATGTATGATATACACAGTGCCGACTTTAAATAAAATTTACTTACTTACTTACATATCTGTTAAATGACTACCATCATTTGTTGACACATGTAGTATGAAGAATTAAGGATGTTGGAGAAAAAGAGACAGGAGAGTGGTTTTTACAAATGGCAGCTGTGAAGTTTGGTGGGGTGTATAGATCTTATGTACATCCCCTCCCCCTTCTACCTATATGAATATAGAAGAAAAAAATTATCCAAAATGTGTGATGTCCCCGTCGATCACCATAAGTTATTCTGAATGGTCAGTTTCTACTTTTTGTAAGCTCTTGAGATGATTAAAGCAATACAAGCTGTAACTGACGGTATTTTTTCAACTATCCAATTATGTACTAAATAATACCTATCGGTATAACTAATATAATCCCCAAGATTTGAATTCAGCAAAATAAACAAGGGAATATTGTTAGAGAGCACACCTACAATGAGCGTTTTGTATCGACCGCCATTGTGTCGTATACACGGACATGGGAACGAGGATTTCCGAATATAATCAGGTCGCTGAGGTCGAGGTTATATACAAAGACGGAAGCTGACGTGAGTAATTACATGTGTCGTTTGTTTTAAAATATTACAACGTTTCATGAATGACAAGAAATGTAAGAAAATAATGACAACGCAAATGTGCTATTCAAATAAAATTTTCATAGTGAATTTTCTATAAAACTGGCACGTTAAATTGTTTACAAATCTGACACGTGCTCAGTGCCTCTCTTTCGCTTTTTTCCAAACTGGTGACCTTCGAGGTCAATGCATATCGGAGATTACGAGTAGGAATTACTGACAGGATGACATTGATTCATGAATCTATATTTTCTGCTGATTTGACGGGTTTGTTGCTTCAGATTCACTCTGATTCTATAAAGTTATATGTATTCAATCACAAATATATTAAATATTTGTTCTTTTATTTTTCAATTTATTTGCCGTCAGTTACAGCTTGTATTGCTTTAATAGTATCTCACAAGTGGTCATCTCAAAGGCTTACAAAAAGTAGAAACTGACTATTCAGAATGATTTGTGGAAGTGATCAGCAGGGAAATCAGATATTTTGGATAAATTATTGGTTCTATGTTTATTTTTTATTCATTTGATGGAATGGGGGGGGGGGGGTATAAATATGTACATTAAATCTATGTACACACCATCCACCCTTCAGGTGCCTGTGGTTTTTACAGGCATTCAGAAACTATACAGGGTTTGTGAGGAGGGACTTGTCACATTTTATTCTCTATTGAGATCTTCATTTTTGATTGAGAGATAATGAACCGTCAAAATTCCCAATAGCAATTATTCACATACTAGCATGTTTTTTATATGGACAGAATCATATACCATAACACTACAAGGAAAGGCACTCAACCAACACCCACTTCTTGATTCTGCACGTATATTTCACCCTTTGACTTTTAACAATTTCAGACAAACAGATATTAACTCAATTTTTCAATTGTAAATGGGACGAAAGGCAGATCAAACTCAACTTTTATTCCAGTTGTACAGAGTAATTTATGGATTATATCTAGACAATAGTACCATTTTACTTGCTACAAGATGGGTGAATTTGTGTTTAAAAAAGAAGTTTTATCAAACATTGTTAGATAACATGGAAGATTCTGAAATCAAGCTTGAGTATCTAATGATGCAGTATATAATCTCGGTTGAGATACAACTCAGCTGGATATTTGGACTGAATCCTCAGTGAAGGCGTCAGTCCAAATATTCAGCCGAAATTACAGTATTTAGTGTTGTCCAAATTTGATGAAGGATTTATAACATGCATGTCATTGATCGATATCAACACCTGATTATGTAATTTAAATGATTTTATCTCCTTTAGGTCAGTAGTATTTCAAAGTTGAAAGATTTCTTGATGGAACACAGGAAAGCTTATGTCAGCACTGGCAGGTAATGTTTAATAACTAGGTTAATTTATGTCAGCACTGGCAGGTAATGTTTAATAACTAGGTTAATTCATGCTAGGTACTAAGTCATGTAGTACCGGTATGTTGGCAGCAGTAAATATATATTTATGTAACTAAAAAGATGAATCATAAGTATGATCTGCATGCATATGAATGTTTAAAGAGGATTTGAATGCAATAAATTTGATGAATATTCATGATATCACCTGAGCCTAATGTTAAAATTGAATGAGCTTTTCTGATTAAAAGTTTGTTAATCTAGACTAATGTCTGTCGATTTAAAATTTCTTCAATCGGATAATGAAAATTAAATCTTTCAATTGGATTCTCTTTTGATGTTTTTGAATCCTCTCTCATAACCACTGAATCAATTTCATCCAAACTTGGCACATGACATCCTTAGGTACAAGGGATTTGTATTCATTCAAATGAAGGGTTTTTGCTTTGCAAAAAATCATACACATTCTGTGAAAGTGTCCATATGTTATAAATCTATGCAAAAAATGGGGGGTGGAGCTTGGTTTTGGGTTTAATACAATATCCACTGTTTAATATGTATTTATATATACGTGTAAATGTATTTTCAATTAGTGTGTGTACAAGGTCTATCAAACTTATGCCCGTTAGAGCCACAATGTTAGAGCCACAATGTAAGAGCCACAATGTTAGATCCTCAATGTAAGTGCTGTGGATTTGAGCATTGAGGCATATTGTCATGCAAAAAACAGAATTGTAGTTGTTGTTTTACACATGTCCAAATAATTGTAGCCACCTCAGTGCAGAAACCTCCAGCATGACGGATACAGAACGAGACCAGATTGATGAAGAGGCTGAGAAAGTGATACACATGTGCCAGGAATCAGTAGCTCTCATCAAGAGTAGGTCGTAGCTTTGTCTCGGACTAGATTGACGCCCAGTCATGGAATAAAATGCGTCATGTGATTACCATCTAAATGTCTTATATGACGATTAGAAAAATTTAGATGGCAATATGGCTTTAATGTTTACTTTATTATTGCCTATAAAAATAAGTTATGATTTAGATGGTTTAAAACATTTAAAACAAAATCGATGAACTTGTTGAACATTACATTTACCATTTCTTGTTAACTGTTAAAACTTTAAATGAAACTAAATTGTCAATTTTGTTAATCGTTATATGAGTTTTATAAAATTGTAAACTATGTATCTCTGGTCCTGGACAAAAGAAAACATTTTTTTTAGGTTTGTTTCTGACAGTCTACAGAAAAATGTCGGGTTGCTTAAGTCCATAAAAAGCTCAGCTTCATCTTACCTTCTATGGACTTAAAAACCTGACAGTTTGCTGTAGACAGTCTGTAGCAAACTTGATAAGTAAAATTAATCTAAAAGTGATTTGACTCTCTGTTTATGAAGAGTTGTTTCCCTTCTCATGTATTAGTGATCACATATACTCCACTTCAAAGTGTGGATTATTTCCCCTGACTGTAGTTGGAATGGCTGTTGTGATATTATTACTTTCAATTGCTACTTCTAATGAATTTTGTTCCATACAACTAACTTTAGTAAGTTTATGACAAATAACAGCTTTATGTTTACAAAATATACATTTAGTTGCATACACAGAAAAATGTAAATGCCCCATTTGAATTTTGATTCACTATATCTTTAAGATAAATACTGGTAGTTTTAAAGTCTAATTTGTATTATTTTGATTCATTTCAGGACTATTTGTTGGTGATGAAATGTTTTTTATCTTTAACAGACTTAAATGCCAGAGTTCAACCTCAGGTTAAGGAGCACCGGTCGTCAGCCATCAGACTTGTAGAAGATTACCTTAAAGGTATTCCTATATGTGTACTTGTGTGTGTAGATCAGGAACAGTTTAGTGTATGTACTTGTATGTGTAGATCAGAAACAATTTAGTGTATGTACTTGTGTGTGTAGATCAGAAACAATTTAGTGTATGTACTTGTGTGTGTAGATCAGAAACAATTTAGTGTATGTACTTGTATGTGTAGATCAGAAACAATTTAGTGTATGTACTTGTGTGTGTAGATCAGAAACAATTTAGTGTATGTACTTGTGTGTGTTGATCAGGAACAATTTAGTGTATGTACTTGTGTGTGTTGATCAGAAACAATTTAGTGTATGTACTTGTGTGTGTAGATCAGGAACAATTTAGTGTATGTACTTGTGTGTGTAGATTAGAAACAATTTAGTGTATGTACTTGTGTGTGTGTAGATCAGGAACAATTTAGTGTATGTACTTGTGTGTGTAGATTAGAAACAATTTAGTGTATGTACTTGTGTGTGTGTAGATCAGGAACAATTTAGTGTATGTACTTGTGTGTGTAGATCAGGGACAATTTAGTGTATGTACTTGTGTGTGTAGATCAGGGACAATTTAGTGTATGTACTTGTGTGTGTAGATCAGAAGCAGTTTAGTGTATGTACTTGTGTGTGTGTAGATCAGGAAGAATTTAGTGTATGTACTTGTATGTGTAGATTAGAGACAATTTAGTGTATGTACTTGTGTGTGTAGATCAGGAACAATTTAGTGTATGTACTTGTGTGTGTAGATTAGAAACAATTTAGTGTATGTACTTGTGTGTGTAGATCAGGGACAATTTAGTGTATGTACTTGTGTGTGTAGATCAGGAACAATTTAGTGTATGTACTTGTGTGTGTAGATCAGGAACAATTTAGTGTATGTACTTGTATGTGTGTAGATCAGAAACAATTTAGTGTATGTACTTGTGTGTGTAGATCAGGAACAATTTAGTGTATGTACTTGTATGTGTAGATCAGAAACAATTTAGTGTATGTACTTGTGTGTGTAGATCAGGAACAATTTAGTGTATGTACTTGTATGTGTAGATCAGAAATAATTTAGTGTATGTACTTGTGTGTGTAGATTAGAGACAATTTAGTGTATGTACTTGTATGTGTAGATCAGAAACAATTTAGTGTATGTACTTGTGTGTGTAGATCAGAAATAATTTAGTGTATGTACTTGTGTGTGTAGATCAGAAACAATTTAGTGTATGTACTTGTGTGTGTAGATCAGAAACAATTTAGTGTAATCGTGTGTTAGCACACTTGCAATTTCACAAAATCCACAAAAATATGAAGTCTGCTGAAATAGGTATACATGTACATGCTTGTATATACACTCGAAACAGCTATACTATTCAGCTTTGTGGGGGGAGATAAGTATTTTCTATAATATTTTACTCCAATAGACAATTGAAGTATTTTTAGTAATAAAGATTGGTATGATTGGTAATATAAAAAAAAAAGCAAACACCATTTTGATCTTGTCATAAATACTTTTGTGAAACACACCCTAGGAAGTCAACTTCTTTTGGAAACTTTCACACTCCGATAATTTTTCTTACTTGATTAATTTCACTCTTAGACTGTTATAATCATCAATTAACCCTAAAAGGTTTGAAAATCAACTTTAATGAGATTATTAACTGAAACATCAGAGGGTAAACAGGTACCGTGTAGCTTTCATTCATTGAAAGGATTGAATCATAAATTGTACTGTGATGTGTGCTGATAAATACATGTAGTGTTTGTGCTTTGTTTTGCTTTGGGGTTTTGTTTTGTTGGGGGGGGGGGGGGGGGTGTCTAAAATATGAATATTGAAATCATAATACTGTTAGGGCTTTAATTTTACAGGGTTATAATTTCAGGATATTTGATTTTCATCATTTTTAGATATTTCATGATGGTTTAAATTACCTCCTGTATCTCGTATAAAATTACCTTTAGATAGAGTTATACCTCAAATACTTTGTTACTTCACAATGGTTTTACTTTTGTAATCTATACTATAATCACATTGCAAAAATAAAGCCCATGCAAATATTTCCGCTTTTTAAAGTACATGTATACTCGTACATTATGTTTAATATATGTATTTTGTTTATTTCAGTGGTTTGTAAAATCTATAGTGAACAGAGAGCAGTAAGGGTGAAAAGAGTGGTGGATAGAAAAAGATTGTAAGTCATTGCAGTCTGCAGTACCAGTGTTCATGTAACATTCTTCTTCTTGTACCATTATGTCTTTAAATATCTAATAACTATAAAATAATTGTATTTATATTGCATGTAAATGTTCTGAACTATCAAAATTACAATTTTATGTGATTTGAAAGTTGAAAAAAAAATGTTACATAATTGCAATGTGACTTTCCTTGATATGAGAAGTAATATGTCCTTGACCCTTGTTTTTGAAGGTCAAAGCTAGAACCTGACAAGTTAGTGAAAGAGAAACGACACAAAAAGCAGCCCTCTCCCACAGAAAACGCTAATAATTCCAGTGAGGAGGATCAATTAAATCAAGGTAGTTCTAACTATTCACTGTTTTATACATGTAAATCTAGGTAGTCCTTGAGAAATGAACAGCACTTTTGAGCTGTTCATGGTCAATATGAACGGATTTGGATTTGAGGCAAATTCTGTGAATCGCACTAGCGATTCACAGAGAATTTGCCTCAAATCCAAATCCGTTCATATTGACCATGAACAGCTCAAAAGTGCTGTTCAATTCTTATATTTATATTCATTTACTAAAACACCGTTTGTTTACATTGCTTCTATTTTGTTGCATAAAACGAACTCCTGGCCTCTGTCACAGTCGTATTGTGACGTACGTCAATACATAGACATGGATGATAATCCACGTAAGTTCACCATCTTAATCCGAGGTGTTACTTGCGAGATCTTTGTAACACATGTTGTATTTTTTTCAAATCATTATGCTCTCTCAGTCGCGTGCTTTAAACTAGTTCATAATCCATTTATAGTCAGTCAGATATGAACGGATTGTGTTGCGCGCTGAAATTGGTTGGTTCATAGAGGAAAATGTGATTTGTAATATAAATATTGTTTTATACAAATCTAGGTAGTCCTAACAAGTCACTGTGTTATACATGTAAATCTAGGAAGTTCTAACTAGTCACTGTTTTATACATGTAAATCTAGGTAGTTCTAACTAGTCACTATTTTATACATGTAAATCTAGGTAGTTCTAACTAGTCACTGTTTTATACATGTAAATCTAGGTAGTTCTAACTAGTCACTGTTTTATACATGTAAATCTAGGTAGTTCTAACTAGTCACTGTTTTATACATGTAAATCTAGGTAGTTCTAACTAGTCACTATTTTATACATGTAAATCTAGGTAGTTCTAACTAGTCACTGTTTTATACATGTAAATCTAGATAGTTCTAACTAGTTACTGTTTTATACATGTAAATCTAGGTAGTTCTAACTAGTCACTATTTTATACATGTAAATCTAGGTAGTTCTAACTAGTCACTGTTTTATACATGTAAATCTAGGTAGTTCTAACTAGTCACTGTTTTATACATGTAAATCTAGGTAGTTCTAACTAATCACTGTTTTATACATGTAAATCTAGGAAGTTCTAACTAGTCACTGTTTTATACAGTCATGTAAATCTAGGTAGTTCTAACTAGTCACTGTTTTATACATGTAAATCTAGGAAGTTCTAACTAGTCACTGTTTTATACAGTCATGTAAATATAGGTAGTTCTAACTAGTCACTGTTTTATACATGTAAATCTAGGTAGTTCTAACTAATCACTGTTTTATACATGTAAATCTAGGTAGTTCTAACTAGTCACTGTTTTATACATGTAAATCTAGGTAGTTCTAACTAGTCACTGTTTTATACATGTAAATCTAGGTAGTTCTAACTAGTCACTGTTTTATACATGTAAATCTAGGTAGTTCTAACTAGTCACTGTTTTATACATGTAAATCTAGGTAGTTCTAACTAGTCACTGTTTTATACATGTAAATCTAGGTAGTTCTAACTAGTCACTGTTTTATACATGTAAATCTAGGTAGTTCTAACTAGTCACTGTTTTATACATGTAAATCTAGGTAGTTCTAACTAGTCACTGTTTTATACAGTCATGTAAATCTAGGTAGTTCTAACTAGTCACTATTTTATACATGTAAATCTAGGTAGTTCTAACTAGTCACTGTTTTATACATGTAAATCTAGGTAGTTCTAACTAGTCACTGTTTTATACATGTAAATCTAGGTAGTTCTAACTAGTCACTGTTTTATACATGTAAATCTAGGTAGTTCTAACTAGTCACTGTTTTATACATGTAAATCTAGGTAGTTCTAACTAGTCACTATTTTATACAGTCATGTAAATCTAGGTAGTTCTAACAAGTCACTGTTTTATACAGTCATGTAAATCTAGGTAGTTCTAACTAGTCACTATTTTATACAGTCATGTAAATCTAGGTAGTTCTAACAAGTCACTGTTTTATACAGTCATGTAAATCTAGGTAGTTCTAACTAGTCACTGTTTTATACATGTAAATCTAGGTAGTTCTAACTAGTCACTGTTTTATACATGTAAATCTAGGTAGTTCTAACTAGTCACTGTTTTATACAGTCATGTAAATCTAGGTAGTTCTAACTAGTCACTATTTTATACAGTCATGTAAATCTAGGTAGTTCTAACAAGTCACTGTTTTATACAGTCATGTAAATCTAGGTAGTTCTAACTAGTCACTGTTTTATACATGTAAATCTAGGTAGTTCTAACTAGTCACTGTTTTATACATGTAAATCTAGGTAGTTCTAACTAGTCACTATTTTATACATGTAAATCTAGGTAGTTCTAACAAGTCACTGTTTTATACATGTAAATCTAGGTAGTTCTAACGAGTCACTATTTTATACATGAAAATCTAGGTAGTTCTAACTAGTCACTGATTTATACATGTAAATCTAGGTAGTTCTAACTAGTCACTATTTTATACATGTAAATCTAGGTAGTTCTAACTAGTCACTATTTTATACATGTAAATCTAGGTAGTTCTAACAAGTCACTGTTTTATACATGTAAATCTAGGTAGTTCTAACTAGTCACTGTTTTATACATGTAAATCTAGGTAGTTCTAACAAGTCACTGTTTTATACATGTAAATCTAGGTAGTTCTAACTAGTCACTGTTTTATACATGTAAATCTAGGTAGTTCTAATTAGTCACTGTTTTATACATGTAAATCTAGGTAGTTCTAACTAGTCACTGTTTTATACATGTAAATCTAGGTAGTTCTAACTAGTCACTATTTTATACAGTCATGTAAATCTAGGTAGTTCTAACAAGTCACTGTTTTATACAGTCATGTAAATCTAGGTAGTTCTAACTAGTCACTGTTTTATACATGTAAATCTAGGTAGTTCTAACTAGTCACTGTTTTATACATGTAAATCTAGGTAGTTCTAACTAGTCACTGTTTTATACATGTAAATCTAGGTAGTTCTAACTAGTCACTGTTTTATACATGTAAATCTAGGTAGTTCTAACTAGTCACTATTTTATACATGTAAATCTAGGTAGTTCTAACAAGTCACTGTTTTATACAGTCATGTAAATCTAGGTAGTTCTAACTAGTCACTATTTTATACATGTAAATCTAGGTAGTTCTAACTAGTCACTGTTTTATACATGTAAATCTAGGTAGTTCTAACTAGTCACTGTTTTATACAGTCATGTAAATCTAGGTAGTTCTAACTAGTCACTGTTTTATACTGATGCAGTTTTATACATATTACTGAAGCTATCCTGCCTGTCAAATATAATCATTTACTGGTTTCTAGAAAAAGTCTACAAGCATTCCATACAGAGAAAATTGTAAGACTCATTTCCTGAATGTGGATCAAACTAAGATATATGTATTTGTACTTTCAAAGATTTTAAACGTATACATGCAAGTATTTTTGGTGTTCTAGAAGGTGAGATATCACCAAAAAAGTCGAGAGATCTGGTAATGGAGGAAAGCATGGAAGAGGAGGAGGTATCACCAGAGGAAGCACAAATGGTGGAGTACTTTTTAAACACCCTTTACCTGTTAGGTTTTCAGATTTGTACATGCATAAACATAATAGAAATCTTTTTTTAACTCTGCAACTTCCCTCTTTACTGACCCAATAGAGGTAGATCAATAAACTAAACGATACCTAGTTCATGTCCCAATATGGTCTTGCTCATGTTTTTCCAAGTTTACATTGTGACACTGAATACGCAACTGTCTACACAATGCTTGTATGTTACTATTGGCAGAGGACTATATATGGTAAGGGCTCTATTTGCCTACCAAAATCGATTTTTTTGTGCCTCTGTTCCAAAATAAAGTGTATTTTGTGCAAGAATTCTTATGCAATTAAAAATTTCATTAAAATTACATAGAACAAGAATTATGACATCACAAACATGACATTTTGCTGAATTATTTTATGTATTCTGATGTGAAATGACTAATTTTCTTGCAGTTTTTCTTTTAGAAAACACCTAGTGCAGACTTGGACAAACTTTATATTCACACCATAGACCTATCTTTCCAGGAAGTATATATGATAGAAAAAAATCTGTTTGTCCAAAACTACACTCTATGCTTTCAGAAAGAAAAACATTTGCAAAAATGAGCAATTTAACAGAACTTAATAAAAATGGAGAAAATGCATCACTTTAGATGGTATGTGCTCAAACTTCCTGCAAATATCAGAGACAATTACATGTATGTGGAATTGTATTGAAGATTATCTCATTTATGAAAAAGGTGAAAATTCACTTTTCCTTTAAATCTTTCAAATTTTGAGTTTTACAAGGGCCCAGAAGGGCTTTAATCATGCATAGTTCTTGACTTGATATTGCGTCACAAGGTAAATGAAGTACATGTTAACTGTCTTGAAATATATGTGTGATGTTTCTGATGAGATCACAAATGTTTTCTTACCCTCATCCAAATATCTCTTAGATTTAGACAGTAAGCCTGTTTTTAACTGTTGCCAATTTAGATATGGGTTCAAAACACATGTAAGCAAACTTATCAGGGTACTTGATAAACACATGTAAGCAAACTTATCAGGGTACTTGATAAACACATGTAAGCAAACTTATCAGGGTACTTGATAAACACATGTAAGCAAACTTATCAGGGTACTTGATAAACACATGTAAGCAAACTTATCAGGGTACTTGGAGATAAGTATACATGTGTTTGTAGAAAGGAGTTTTTATACTTTCAGACATAAACACTTATCTTTTTCGTGTCATTTTAGTTTGAGAGAGAAAATGCTGCATTATTTGAAGAGATGTCCAGCGTGTCTCAGGAAGTGGGGTGAGTCTCACCATTCATTATACTTAATGTGTCACCATTCATATACTTATGTCACCATTCATATACTTATGTCACCTATACTTATGTCACTATTCATATACTTCTGTCACCTATACTTATGTCACCATTCATATACTTGTGTCACTATTCATATACTTATGTCACTATTCATATACTTGTGTCACTATTCATATACTTATGTCACCTATACTTATGTCACCATTCATATACTTATGTCACCATTCATATACTTATGTCACTATTCATATACTTATGTCACTATTCATATACTTATGTCACCATTCATATACTTATGTCACCTATACTTATGTCACCATTCATATACTTGTGTCACCATTCATATACTTATGTCACCTATACTTATGTCACTATTCATATACTTATGTCACCTATACTTATGTCACCATTCATATACTTGTGTCACTCTTCATATACTTGTGTCACCTATACTTATGTCACCATTCATATACTTGTGTCACTATTCATATACTTATGTCACTATTCATATACTTGTGTCACTATTCATATACTTATGTCACTATTCATATACTTATGTCACTATTCATATACTTATGTCACCATTCATATACTTATGTCACTATTCATATACTTATGTCACTATTCATATACTTATGTCACTATTCATATACTTATGTCACTATTCATATACTTATGTCACTATTCATATACTTATGTCACTATTCATATACTTGTGTCACCTATACTTATGTCACCATTCATATACTTATGTCACCATTCATATACTTATGTCACTATTCATATACTTGTGTCACCTATACTTGTGTCACTATTCATATACTTATGTCACCATTCATATACTTATGTCACTATTCATATACTTATGTCACTATTCATATACTTATGTCACTATTCATATACTTATGTCACTATTCATATACTTATGTCACTATTCATATACTTATGTCACTATTCATATACTTGTGTCACCTATACTTATGTCACCATTCATATACTTGTGTCACTATTCATATACTTATGTCACTATTCATATACTTATGTCACTATTCATATACTTATGTCACTATTCATATACTTATGTCACCATTCATATACTTGTGTCACCTATACTTATGTCACCATTCATATACTTGTGTCACTATTCATATACTTATGTCACTATTCATATACTTGTGTCACTATTCATATACTTATGTCACTATTCATATACTTATGTCACTATTCATATACTTATGTCACCATTCATATACTTATGTCACTATTCATATACTTATGTCACTATTCATATACTTATGTCACTATTCATATACTTATGTCACTATTCATATACTTATGTCACTATTCATATACTTGTGTCACTATTCATATACTTGTGTCACTATTCATATACTTGTCACCTATACTTATGTCACTATTCATATACTTATGTCACTATTCATATACTTATGTCACTATTCATATACTTATGTCACATATACTTATGTCACCATTCATATACTTGTGTCACCTATACTTATGTCACCATTCATATACTTGTGTCACTATTCATATACTTATGTCACTATTCATATACTTATGTCACTATTCATATACTTATGTCACTATTCATATACTTATGTCACTATTCATATACTTGTGTCACTATTCATATACTTATGTCACTATTCATATACTTATGTCACTATTCATATACTTATGTCACCATTCATATACTTGTGTCACTATTCATATACTTATGTCACTATTCATATACTTATGTCACTATTCATATACTTATGTCACTATTCATATACTTGTGTCACTATTCATATACTTGTCACCTATACTTATGTCACTATTCATATACTTATGTCACTATTCATATACTTATGTCACTATTCATATACTTATGTCACTATTCATATACTTATGTCACCATTCATATACTTGTGTCACCTATACTTATGTCACCATTCATATACTTGTGTCACTATTCATATACTTATGTCACTATTCATATACTTGTGTCACTATTCATATACTTATGTCACTATTCATATACTTGTGTCACTATTCATATACTTGTGTCACCTATACTTATGTCACCATTCATATACTTATGTCACTATTCATATACTTATGTCACTATTCATATACTTATGTCACTATTCATATACTTGTGTCACCTATACTTGTGTCACCATTCATATACTTGTGTCACCTATACTTGTGTCACCATTCATATACTTATGTCACCATTCATATACTTGTGTCACCTATACTTGTGTCACTATTCATATACTTATGTCACTATTCATATACTTATGTCACTATTCATATACTTGTGTCACTATTCATATACTTATGTCACTATTCATATACTTATGTCACTATTCATATACTTGTGTCACCTATACTTGTGTCACTATTCATATACTTGTGTCACCATTCATATACCCGTGATGATTTCATTTTCTCAGTTCTGACTTCAGTATGTACTATTTTGCCTTGATATTTTGATGTATATTAGTTTATTAGGAATGATTCTGTTCTGTTACAGTCAAATAGAGGGTAAAGTGATGGAAATTGCCAAGCTTCAAGAAATCTTCACAGAGAAAGTTTTAGAACAGGTTAGCTCCCTTGAACTGTTTTATTTTTGTTAAAAATGAAATCAATTGCACCATTTTGAGTAGCTGTCGTGGTAACTAGAAGTATGTGAGTCAAGACCAAGCAGACTACAGCTGCAACTATAACCAGAAACCAGCTGGCTCAGAAAATTAACAGTGATAATACATGTAGTCAATAGCTTCACACCCAAGGATAGACCAAAAAAAATAATAAGGGAATTGATAACAAAAAAAGATGCGTGTGACTTTAGAAGTTAGGATAGCAATTCCATGGAATTGAACAGATTTCAGTAGTGCAGTACAAATGATTTCTTGTAAGAAAGTTGAGAGTCAATGTTTGAATCACATACTCTAGAAATGTGACATTGTATTCATACCCAGCAAGATTAATACCGTAAATCACTTTTTATTCACAAGGATTTTATTTTTGTGGAAATTCATGAAGTTCCCTTGATGTGGAAATAAGCTTCTCATAGATAATTTTGTATGGGTGCATAGTGATGGACAAATTGAAAGTTTGTGAAAAATCATGTCTCACTGATAAATCTAACAAAGTAAGATTATGGAACTAAAGTAGTTAGAAATGGAAAGTAACACTATATGAACTATACCCTGGGTGTATACCACTATATTTGTTTAAGGAAATGGCAAAAAAATTGTGCATGTTCAAAATACTGATCACACACTTATCATGTGAAACATGAGATGCACAGTCAGAAATATATGGAATTTGATTGGCTGAATACTACATGTATATGATGTAATTTCCTCTTCAGGAGAAGGATATAGACAGAATTGAGCAGGTTGTTGTTGGCTCCACAGAAAATGTTAAAGAGGGCAACGAAGAAATCAGACAGGTATACTACTTTTGAAAAACAAGGGATAGCAGAGAGACATCACATGTTGATATTCTTCCTGTTCGTTTCTTCATATGTATTCGATACCCCACTATTCCATCATTTTCACACGGATAAACAAACACCATCAGTATTTCTTTTTGTCTTGTTCAAAGTTTTCATATCATGTATAAAACTGAAATAACTCCATTCAGGAAACCCAGGGCCCCTCTAGCTAGTGTTTTATCCATTTTTGATAATTAAGCACCAGTAAAATAACAAATTAATCAACAAATCAAATCAATCAACAATGGAAGCATATTCAGAGTGATAATTGTCCTTTGTTCTATGGAAACATGAATACTAAACACTAATAGATTAAAGACAGTATTGACAATCAGCAAGAATATTATAATTATGTTACCTTGACAATCAGCAAGAATATTATAATTATGTTACCTTTTGCATAACATGTATTTGCCTTTGGCTTGTGTACTATCTGTCAAAACCCAAACTATTATTTTGGTCTAATGCACACAAAATGTAACATTGTTATATAAATAGTGGACAGCAGATGAAGAGCACTGGAAAGCAAATAAATATGACACCAGACACTAGATAAATAAAAGTTGAAAGCAGATAAACAATTTTCTGATATACGGAAATGCTAACACAAACATTTTCATGGGCAAAAATTTATATGGATTTGTCAAATAGAAATTCTGTTCATACACAATTTGTAGACAGCTAAATGTACCCTTGTTCATTCTTCCTTTATTAGCAAAATTACTTGATTCCATACAACCACTAAAATTGTACTGGATTCCATACAACCACAAAAACTGTACTTGATTCCATACAACCACAAAAACTGTACTCAATTCCATACAACCACAAAAACTACTCAATTCTATACAACCACAAAACATGTACTAGATTCCATACAACCACAAAAACTGTACTCAATTCTATACAACCACAAAAACTGTACTCAATTCTATACAACCACAAAAACTGTACTCAGTTCCATACAACCACAAAAACTGTGCTCGATTCCACACAACCACTAAAACTGTACTCGATTCCATACAACCACAAAAACTGTACTCAATTCTATACAACCACAAAAACTGTACTCGATTCCACACAACCGCTAAAACTGTACTCGATTCCATACAACCACAAAAACTGTACTCGATTCCATACAACCACAAAAACTGTACTCGATTCCATACAACAACTAAAACTGTACTCAATTCCATACCGGTCTGGCACCACTAAACTTGAAACAGTAAAACAAATTTACAGCAAACCTCTAGGGATGGTCAATATTATTACAAGCATACATGTACATAAGAAGTTAGTCCTAATTTTTCTCTTCAGGGAATTAAAAATCATTTCATTATACATGTATGTGGTAATTCATAATAAGCATGTTTGCTATCATCATGCTGAACAAAATCTTAAATGAAAAAATGTAATGCCAAAACTTCACCTTATAAATTGGAACTGAACAATTTCTCTAATTTTGTGTGTTCACCTTTCAGGCTATGAAGAATAGTGCTGGCTTCCGTGTTTACGTTTTATAAATTGGAACTGAACAATTTCTCTAATTTTGTATGTTCATCTTTCAGGCTATGAAGAATAGTGCTGGCTTCCCGTGTTTACATTTTATAAATTGGAACTGAACAATTTCTCTAATTTTGTATGTTCGTCTTTCAGGCTATGAAGAATAGTGCTGGCTTCCGTGTTTACATTTTATTTTTCCTACTTCTGCTGACCCTATCCTTACTCTTTTTGGACTGGTACAACAGCTAACAAAGGGAGATAACTCATTGGCACTCAAGCAAGTGAAGGGAGACAACTTGTACCATCCAAGTGTGTTTGATGGATTACAGCAAAATACATACGTGTATACACCAATTTGGGAATGTGCAATTTGACTAGTTATTGCCTGTATGATTTATTTATATACAACAGCTTTCAGACTGTGTATGTTACACAATCTGATGTTGAATATCCATGTACTATAATGATAACGCTCAGTTATGTACATTAGCGGCAGTAGTATGTTCTTAAGTACCGAGGTTTTTTTTTCATTTTTCAAGAACACATTGCACTGGAAAGTCTCAAATGTTTTTCTTGATTATTAAAAATACAGACAAATTGGCTTTGTTTGTTTATTTGCATAACATTTGTTAATACCAATAATAAAATTTGTTTTCATAAAAAGCAATCATGAAAATTTGTATGTATATATATATTGTAGTCTAAGAGTATAAATTAAAATAAATTGTAAAATCACAAGCATTAATGAAAATGAATGAAGAATTTCCAATGAATTTTTTTGCCATAATGAATCAGCAATGATGCATCCCTACAAGGATGAAAAGTGTCAAAGAGCCAACCCCTTCTTCAGAATAATGTTGCCATACTTGGCCATCTCTCTGTAAAACAAAAGTAGAAAAGCAAATTATAACTGCTGCACTATACAATTCAGTGATTGAATGTTTCCTAAATAAATCAATACAGGATTTAAATACTCTCAGTACATCAAATTTGACAGAAGTACTATTAAATTATCAATTTCGCAGATTTTCCAAACTGCCATTTTTAGGGTCCCACTATATGACGGGTGCCCTATAATAATCACTTTGTCTGTCCGTCTGTCAACACATTCTTTAGCAAAGAATAATTAAAGTTTCCATGAGAAGATTTTCATAAATTTTATATATACATTGTAAAACATGTACTTGGATAGGCAAAGAAAGACTCCTCCTGACTTTTGGATTTATTGGCTTTGTCTTTACAGAGTTATGGAACTTAGAAGTTTTTAATATTGATAAGGTAATAGCACTTACAGAGTTATGGAACTTAGAAGTTTTTAATATTGATAAGGTAATAGCACTTTCTATGGCATACAATAACTTGAACTACTTTAGAAGATTTCATAGAATTTAAAGGTATATTGTTCGGCTGTTGGGTACATGGAAAAATATTAACGAATTACACTTGTAAATTTTCAAAAATGGATGTTTCTCTTGCTGTAACCACATTAACTGAAATTATCTAAACCTGACATTACCCGGTGTGAACAATCGCATAGGCTCTCTTTGCTCTGTCATAAAATGCAAATCTTTCAACATACTCAATTTCCACCTGCAAATAAAAAAAAAAAAGTTTTAAGCAGATTCATGTGAGCTTTATTGATCAAGTTTTGTCTTGTATATGAAAAAAAAAATTCTGACATCTGTCATATTTTCATCTATACCTCTCAAGAGTCACTGAGCTAATTTCAGCTGTCACTGGGCTAATTTCAACTGAACTTAAATAATGGTTTTCTAGTATTGTACAATATGTGAATTGTGCAGAATTTTAGACAATCCAGGTAACGTGGTATTCCATTTGTCAAATTCAAAGAAACTATTGAACAAGAGGCCCATGGGCCACATCGCTCACCTGAGTCACCTTGGTCCATATCAGAAGATTTTCCATATCTATTTGCATGTAAAACCGTAGTCCCTATTATGGCCCAAACCTTCCCCTGGAGGCCATGGTTTTTGCAAACTTGAATCTACACTATGTCAGAAAGCTTTCATGTAAATGTGAACTTCTTTGGCCCAATGGTTCTTGAGAAGAAGATTTTTAAAGATTTTCCCTATATATTTGTATGTAAAACTTTGATCCCCTATTGTGGCCCCATCCTACCCCAGGGGGGCATGATTTTAACAAACCTGAATCTGCATAATATCAGAAAGCTTTCATATAAATCTCAGCTTTTCTGGCTTAGTGGTTCTGGGAAGAAGATTTTTCCTATACATTTGTATGTAAAACTTTGACCCCCTATTGTGGCCCCATCCTACCCCAGGGGGCCATGATCTTAACAATTTATAATCTGTACTATATCAGGAAGCTTTCATATAAACCTCAGCTTTTCTGGCTCAGTGGTTCTTGAGAAGAAGATTTTAAAAGATTTTCCCTATATATTTGTATGTAAAACTTTGATCCCCTATTGTGGCCCCATCCGACCCCCGGGGGCCATGATTTTAACAATTTAGAATCTGCATTATATAAGGAAGCTTTCATATAAATCTCAGCTTTTCTGGCTCAGTGGTTCTTTGGAAGAAGATTTTTAAAGATTTTTCCTATATATTTGTATGTAAAACTTTGACCCCCTATTGTGGCCCCATCCGACCCCCGGGGGCCGTGATTTTAACAATTTAGAATCTGTATTATATCAGGAAGCTTTCATATAAATCTCAGCTTTTCTGGCTCAGTGGTTCTTAAGAAGAAGATTTTTAAAGATTTTCCCTATATATTTGTATGTAAAACTTTGACCCCCTATTGTGGCCCCATCCGACCCCCGGGGGCCGTGATTTTAACAATTTAGAATCTGTATTATATCAGGAAGCTTTCATATAAATCTCAGCTTTTCTGGCTCAGTGGTTCTTAAGAAGAAGATTTTTAAAGATTTTCCCTATATATTTGTATGTAAAACTTTGATCCCCTATTGTGGCTCCATCCGACCCCCGGGGGCCATGATTTTAACAATTTAGAATCTGTACTATATCAGGAATCTTTCATACAAACCTCAGCTTTTCTGGCTCAGTGGTTCTTGGGAAGAAGATTTTTAAAGATTTTTCCTATATATTTGTATGTAAAACTTTAACCCCCTATTGTGGCCCCATCCGACCCCGGGAGCCGTGATTTTAACAATTTAAAATCTGCATTATATAAGGAAGCTTTCATATAAATTTCATCTTTTCTGGCCCAGTGGTTCTTGAGAAGAAGATTTTTTAATGACCCTACCCTATTTTTACCTTTTCTTGATTATCTCCCCTTGGAAGGTGGCCTGGCCCTTTATTTTAACAATTTAGAATTCCCTTTACCTAAGGATGTTTTGTGCCAACTTTGGTTGAAATTGGCCCAGTGGTTGTTGAGAAGAAGTTGAAAATGTGAAAAGTTTACAGACGGACGGACGGACGCCGGAATAAGGGTGATCAGAAAAGCTCACTTGAGCTTTCAGCTCAGGTGAGCTAAAAACCACAGGTCACAAATTTGTCAAATTAACTTTGTGTAGAATCCAGGTGTATCAAACTGACATTTAGGGCCATTACAAGGGTTTAAAGTGCAACAGAGGAATGTGTTGGAAGATACTTTAAAAATCTTCTCAAAAACCACAAGGGTAGAACTGTTTAATTCTCTTCATGTAGATGTGTAGAATCGTGTTTATTCAAGCCACGACTCTCGCGCGTGCGCGCACACATGCCCCTCCAAAACCAGAGTAGACAATAATAGAAGAGGCAGGTTAACCATGGGAATTTCTAGCAAAATTACTCAAAAAATCATCTTTCTCAGATGCGCAAGGGTATATAATTTTATAATGGTGTGGGATCAAGTTTGTTCAAATCATGACCCGGGGTGGTCAGGGTTGGACCATGATAGAGAGGATTCAATATTAGACACTTTGCATGAGAATACATGTATCGGTAACCACAAAAAGATGTACAAAGACATCATCAGACTTCTTAGATCCACACCATATACAAATGTACTCTTAGATCAATGCCATATTTTCATAGATCCACATCATATACTCTGCATATAGTGTGGATTTAAGAGTTCTGATTTTAGTTAGATATACAAAGACATCATGATGTGTAGATCAAGGTTATTTTCAAACTATGACACCAATGTCAGATGAGCAATGTCGCCCATGTGCCTGTTAGTTTTTTTTTGGTTTGTTTTTTTTTTTGCGGATCAGTTCTGGTGTAGGATTTTTTGCAGATCAGTTCTGGTGTAGGGTTTTTTGCAGATCAATTCTACTGTAGGGGTTTTTTGCAGGTCAGTTCTGGGGTAGGTTTTTTAGCATACATGTATCTGCTCTGGTGTAGGGTTGGGGTTTTTTTGCATATCAGTTCTGGTGTAGGGTTTTTTTGTGGATCAGTTCTGGTGTGGGTTTTTTTGGCTGGATCAGTTCTGGTGTGGGGTTTTGATCTCCAGTGACTATTGATATGGAGTTGATACATATTTTTTTTAAAGGGGGAAATGTGGAAGCAGTAATGGCCTACACTGAGATCAAGATCCCAAATCTGAAACAAGATGTGGCAGCAGTAACTCACGTGTGGCCCCTCCTGTTTATTGATAATCTCCCTGTACTTGTCCCACACTGGAATCTGGATGTGGCTGTCCTTGTCACTTTGGACTGGATCCATTAGAGCTACCTGTAAATAATCCACAGTTCTGGAAATGTGAATTTGGAGTACTGAAATTCTTCATTTCTTAACAATTCATTGAATTTTGATGCAACAAAAATTTATGAAACCATTCTAAATGCTGTGTATCAAGATACATTACTATGTTTATAATTATTCATATCAGGCTATTAGCCTATGTTGAATACACTCAGCTTCTATTGAATGCTTCCAGCATTAAAAATGATGTGCAACAAACTTGAGATCATTTATCAGTTTCTGCATGCATCACAATATACACATATGTTTCATGTATCTCTGAGAAACAGTCACACCAATGTTTTATATCTTCATTTTTAAGTGTTCATAAATGAATGGATAGTTATGGTTATGTGTAAACTTACTGGAAATTCAACATACGTATCCAAGGGAAGTAACTGTAGGATCCCATCTAGAAGAGTAGGGATATCAATTCCTAAAATAGAAATAATTCATTAAAAACTGTATTGTATAGAAACAGGTCATTTTATTGACTTTTAAAATTGAAATAACAAAACTATGGGGGGGTTTTTCCGGAGATGTCCAAGTTTGAGACATCCCAGCCCTTTCAACAATTATGTATAATGATTGCCCCATATTTGTTGCTAATTAATGTTTCATACACCAACCGTGAACACAATTAACAGTTTAGTACTATCAAAATTAAATATTTTTAAAATATCATTGAAGTTGATTAGAAATATTCTTGGTTCTATATATTAATAAATGCAATTTTTGCAAAGTTCATACTTTCAGCAATGCAACAAAATTAAATAGAGCTACTGAAATATTTCCTTCACAACATATGTCTTAGTGTTTCTTTCCTGTAAAGGTAAGCATTAAACCATATTACATCTGTTGTGCTTTAAAAACAACTTGCAATAGTGTGCATACAAATTTTCATAGCACACTAAGGTGTGGTAGTCTCATCAACACAACAGACGAGAAAACAAATAATCTGTATCTGTACGAGTTTCGTTATAGGACCCAAATTTGGTGTGGGTTTTTTTTTTTACAACAGAAGAGAGCCTGCCAGGTTTTATTGGGGGGTATGATGTTTCTGTAGGGTGGTCTTGATTCCTTCTACAGTGTCTACATGACCTGAGTCTGGTGGGTGGTTCCAGTGTATACACGTCAACAAAAAATGAAAAATCGATATTTCAGTATTCTGCAGTTTGATATCACTAGTCCTTTGCTGTTTATATACTATATTTGATGTTTGGTGGTCAAATTCCAAAATATCTATGCCAATTAATCATTTAATTATTGCTTATTAATTAAGTAACCTCATCTGGAAATCCCTAGCTGCAGTCTTCATTAAGCCTACAAAGATTACATACAATATAAGATGCTCCTTACCATCCGCTCTAACTTCTGTCGGACCATCTTTGCATATGGAGGAGGACGGGAAATGGGCATCAGCCAACACTGAAAATAACATTTCCACCAGTGCATTCATCGATTCAACTCATTGAATTTATACAGCCGTTATAAACGAAAATATACCATTATTTCAATAATTATACATCTCAGTAAAGGAATTCAATTATTTGTTAGTATTACATGATCTGGAAGTGATAGGCCTACTTCTGTTTGATGTAGCGTTAGTCAAAGTTCATTTTCTTATTTGTAGAGTAAATTCGAGTTATGTTAGATAAACATTGCAAAATCAAAGAAAATGGTATATTTTATGGAATGTGTCGTACCAATTTCATCTCCATGTCCCATAGATGCCAATACGTGCAAAAGATTGGGCGATAGGCATTTTGGGACGTTTTTGAGAGGCATAACTTCTTAGCCGGCGCGGCTTAGACGAAAACGTCAAGTGGTGTTCAATAAACTAGAGTGATATCCCTTTGAGAGAGAGAGAGAGAGAGAGAGAGTTAAATGTGTAAGTGAGGAATGGACAGAAGTTGTGAGGACAGAACTATGAGGGGGGAAAAAAATGTCCTCATAAATGTGACCTGTGTACAGCACACATGTGAAAGATGTGGATACAAAATATTAGCTTAGTGAGGACAAGTGGTGTGAGGACATGTCCTTACTAATATTCTGGGGGGGGGGGGGGGTGCATACATTTTCAAATTTAAGGTAAATCGTAATATCTTGTTTAGAAAAATGTACTAAACGATATTAAAAGAAGCAATAATTCCTTCCACTCCCGGAGAAATAGATGACAAAATCTTTTGATTTCTTGAATTAATTTATTGAAAGAACTTTTTTTTTCCCCAAAAACCTTTAAAATTTGCTTCATTTTATTAATTTCGCCTCATTGAAAATGAAAATAGTACAAATGACTCGATAGGAGACATATTTCAAGTCCTATCAAATCTAAATTCTGTAAAATCCAGTCCTGAGCCCAGACCCCATGCCTCATAAAATGCCCGTCTCCCCCCCCCCCCCCCCCCCCCCCCCCCCCCCCCCGGTAGCCGCAATTTCCTGAATCCGCCCCTGCTACTTAACATGGTACTTTTTTTGCCTTTAGAATAATGTATGAGTGTATTCTCTTACACATTGTGAGGACGTCCCCGCTTAGTAGGTTGGGTTGGCTAGAGAGAGAGAGAGAGGGAGAGAGAGAGAGAAAATATATATTAATTATATGAACTTCCAATCTGGGCGCAATTTTATGAGGGGACCACCTTGAGGTCCCCAATGAGTCGTCCTGGTGGGGGGAGGCTTGAAATATGTCTCCTATGTAGACAAGTCATGTTTACTATTTTCTGTCATTTTTCATAAGATGAAATTAATAAAAATGACACAGGTTTTAAGGTTTAAAACAAAACTACTGTACTCGTTATTACAATTTAAACCAGGGGCGTATTTATGCGTTCATACACTCATATTACCTAACGTCTACTTATCCATTTGCATTTTGCAACAATAAGTAAAATACGAAAATAATTAGAATTAAAAAATAAAGATAAACTTTTCATTCAAAGTACATAAAGTCATTATGATTATGTGGATCTTTGTTTCGAGTAAAGAACATCTTCACAAGTCAAAGTTATGGGAAAGAACGGCGTTCATCCTTTCTCTTCTGTTTGGCAATGTTCTCAGTATCGAGATAATTAAATAAAATCCGTGTTTTTTCTTCGAGTTTGTAATTTCTACTCTAAAAGTGCATGCCTATTATTTGAGCAAACTATGAATTTCGTATCTAAGGAAGGTGCTAAACTCCATGTTAAGATGCCAAGAATCTACCACCACCCCTCCAAGTCCACGGGCTTCGCCAAGGGATCATTGGGGCCCCTTGTCTATTTAATAAGTCCACATTAATAACAGGTTTAGCTACGTCCCTGCAAACTTGATTCAAACGATATTACTATACAGCAGACCAGATCTTCACTTAGAAAACCATTGTTAGTCAATCAAATTAAAACATAACAGTTTCCTCAGCTTCTATCGATCTAACTGGGATCCTCTATAAGTACCAAAAAATACATTCCAAAATTATTACACCGGACCCCCCCCCCCCCCCCCCCCCCCATGTGACTTACTTGACTTAAATTTCCTTATCTCCCTGTGGGGAACATCTCTATTTGGTTCAAATACATATTGTAGAACCAAATTCCTAGAATAACTTGAATAAACCTTTAGCTCAGAGTGTGGATTTTACAAGGTAGTGTTCTAAGTCCATTGGTGTTTAATTTACATATGAATGATTTGTTAAATCTGTATATATGTGATCCTGTCACTAGAAGAAGTGTTTTCATTAATATTCTGATGTCAATGTAATTAAAATTAGATGTTACTAGACCCGCTCGCATACTCGCTCACATAACGAGTATACGAGCGGATCGAACAACTAATTTTAATTACATTGCGTATACAGAAGACAGTTTTTACATTCTCAGATCTCTGTTGGTAATAAATGTACGTAGAGGACAGTTTTACATGCTCAGTTAGTATTATTATTATTTATTATTATTATTATTTTTTCAACAAACATTCTTTAAATAGTTCATGGTATATCTTCATAATATACATGTAATATAGAATTACAGAAGTGTTTAGTTGTTAGAGAGAGAGAGAGAGAGAGAGAGAGAGAGAGAGAGAGAGAGAGAGAGAGAGATGAAAAAATTTGGTTCCATCTGTTCCAAAGGGCATAAAAATTTTCAGTATCAACATTTTTATAAGAAATGAATTTTTGTGTTTCAAAGAACAACTCAGTATTAATTAAATGTATGTACAGACGGATTTTTTTTCATTCTCAGACCTCTGTTATAATAGATGTGTATATATTTAGAATAGCCTGTCCTGTAATTCCGTATTATTTTCCAGTTTTTAATGATCGGAATATAACCAGAAACCAGCGGATTGCAGTAGGATAAAAGCCGGAAGATATAGATTTGACCTTAAACCCAAATCTAAGATGAAGAGAATTAATACCAAGAATGGTATAATCTTTTTTTTTTTTTTAGCCTGTTTATGTATTTTTAAGTTTTATGTCCGTCGGATGGGACGTTAAAGGGTGTCCCGTGTCAAGGATCACAACCCCCTTGGCACGCAAAAGATCGTTTCCCTGATGCTCGAAAAAGAGTAGACTCACTGGGGGCTGTCAGGGAACCTCAAACACTCACCACCAAACATATTTCAATTAGTTGACCGACGTAAAATGGCTGAAATATTGCCAAAATGGCGTAAAACTTCAATCAATCAATCGTTTCAGGGGGTCACTCTGAAGTCAGTATAGCAATCCTCAGATCACAGACATCCAACGGTTGTAACCACATTCCCTATAATATATACCACCACCACCCTTTTAAAGTTGTAACCACATTCTCTATAATATATACCACCACCACCCTTTTAAAGTTGTAACCACATTCCCTATAATATATACCACTACCACCCTTTTAAACCGCAGAGGCTAAGTCTGTTATGGGCCCGAACTCTGCGATACCATAAATATGGTTACAATGAGTTTCGGGTCAAAACGGTCTTCCTATGTTTTAAACTAATAAGAAATATTTCCTGAAAAATCCAGTGGATTGTACTTCCGTTGTATCTATCTTTTCAATTCCTAATACCACATTAGTATTAAACACATACGTTACAGCTTTACACAATAACTAACAAAGAGATACAAGTCTTTGGCACTCAAGCTGTGCCATCCAAGTGTCTCTAGAGTACAGCAAAATACATACATGTTTATATAATATGCCAAATTGGGAATGTTCAATATGATTACATTTAATTTATTGCTTCCATGATTCATTTACATACAACAGCTGTGGCAATTACAGAATCTGCTGCTGTGGCACAATACACAATCTGTACAAAGTAAAACATGCTTATAGTGAAGTGCTACGGACAAACAATTTTACTTAAACATAATTAGTTATATCCAGCAAGTTCATTATATTTTAATACTATATAGGGAAAGAAATCACTTCAGTGTAAGCCTGATTTCATTACAAGTGTGTTCGCTGTAACCATGTTTTACTATAAGCATGGATTCATTATAAGTGTGTTCCTGTAACCGTGTTTTACTGAAAGTGTGAATTCATTTTAAGTGCGTTTACTGTAACCGTGTTTTACTGCAAGTGTGAATTCATTATAAGCATATTCACTGTAACCGTGTTTTACTGTAAGTGTGAATTCTTTATAAGTGTGCTCGCTGTAACCATATTTTACTGTAAGTGTGAATTCATTATAAGTGTGTTCACTGTAACCGTGTTTTACCGTAAGTGTGAATTCATTATAAGCGTATTCACTGTAACCGTGTTTTACTATAAGCATGAATTCATTATAAGTGTGTTCACTGTAACCGTGTTTTACTGTAAGCATGAATTCATTATAAGTGTGTTCACTGTAACCGTGTTTTACTGTAAGCATGAATTCATTACAAGTGTGTTCACTGTAACCGTGTTTTACTGTAAGCATGAATTCATTACAAGTGTGTTCACTGTAACCATGTTTTACTGTAAGCATGAATTCATTACAAGTGTGTTCACTGTAACCGTGTTTTATTATACACAGTTATTGCCTGTATGATTTATTTATATACAACAGCTTTCAGACTGTGTATGTTACACAATCTGATGTTGAATATCCATGTACTATAATGATAACGCTCAGTTATGTACATTAGCGGCAGTAATGTGCTTTGAGTACTCAGATTTTCTCACTTTTCAAGAACAGATTGCACTGGAAAGTCTCAAATGTTTTTCTTCATTATAAAAGAATACAGCCAAATTAGTTTTGTTTCTTTATTTGCGTAACATTTGTTAATACATGTTTCAGTAGTAAATAAGTTTTCATAAAAAGCAATCAGGTAAATGTGTTGTTACCGGTTATGTAATCCAAGAATGTGAATTTAATAAACTGTAAAATCACACATATAAATGAAAAAAGAAAAATTTCCAATGACAGGTTATCACAACACAGATTCAGCAATGATGCATCTCTTCCAAGGGGGTCAGAGAGCCAACCCCTTCTTCAAAATAATGTTTCCATACTTGGCCATTTCTCTGTAAAATAGAAGAAAAAGATCAAAATGATGTAACTGCTCCTGTACAGTTCAATGGAAGATTGAGCAAGAGGTCCAAGGACCACAGTGCTCATCTGGGTTTTTACCCTCTATTTCCACCAAAAATTGACACTCCATATTATGACCTCACCCTAGCTCCACATGACAATGACTTCCCCACAACATATCAATATTACTAACATGGTCTTGCTGTTCAGGAGAAGATGTTTTGTCTATATTCAGGTGTTATGTAAAATGGATTCTCCCAGATCAATGTGACTAAATTTATCATAGCCCTGCTGCTCTTGAAAAGACAATTTTTAAACTAGGAAAGATGATTTCACTGTTAAAGCCCCTTTAGATACACCACTTTCATTTTCAAGAATAATCGTCTTTTAAGGTATTCCATGTGTAATGAAAGGATAACCAACAATTTTGAAGGATTTAGATCAACATAAAAGTTTATTGTTAAATAATGATGAAAGTGAAGCAGATGAAATTCACATGACTGATAAATGATTTGAAGTTGACCTTTTTGCACTTAAGACTTTTTGGAAGAGTTGTCTGCCCTTTGTAAAAATAAGAAAAATTTAATTTTCTAAAAATCTGTGTGGTCAATGATTAATTTTATTTCATATTTTCATTTTTAAAAAGTGTATGTAACTTTCTACCATGAGATTAGTATGAAACAAGAGGTACTGAGAGCAATGCTCACTAAGAATACCCCCCGCTTACCCCAATCTCCCAAAGGGTGTTGGTAATAGGTATAAACTACCTCTTTTCTGAGTGTAAAAAATAAATGGCATGACAAACCGAACCGTATTGCTACTTCGATGTCCAGTGCACATGACCTTTGACCTTTTGATCCCAAAATCGATAGGGAACATCTTCATCCCATGGGTAGTCCATATGTATGTTATGGTGACTGTAGGTGGAAAGGATAACGCTTTAGAGCCCGGAAACCATATTGCTACTTCAATGTCCAGTGCGTGTGACCTTTGACCTTTTGACCCCAAAATCAATAGGGAACATCTTCATCCCATGGGTAGTCCATATATAAAATATGGTGACTGTAAGTGGAAAGGATAACACTTTAGAGCCCGGAAACCATTTTGCTACTTCAATGTCCAGTGCGCTTGACCTTTGTCCTTTTGACCCCAAAATCAATAGGGAACATCTTCATCTCATGGGTAGTCCATATGTTTGATATGGTGACTGTAGGTGGAAAGGATAACACTTTAGAGCCCGGAAACCATATTGCTACTTCGATGTCCAGTGTGTTTAACCTTTGACCGTTTGACCCCAAAATCGATAGGGAACATCTTCATCCCATGGGTAGTCCATATATATGATATGGTGACAGTTGGTGGAAAGGATAATGCTTTAGAGCCTGGAAACCATTGCGTCTACAGACGGACGGATGGACGGACAGACAGATGGACAACCCGATTCAAGTTGTGGGGGGTATAAAAAGAATATTTCCATTTATTGCCATTTGCTCCCCAATTTTGCCCCATTTTACTCTCTAGGGCCATGTTTTGACTAAACTGGAATCTGCATTACCTGAGGGTGCCTGCCTATCAGCATGACCGATCAAAGCCAAGCAGTTCATGAGTAGAAGATATTTTCTATACATGTATATCCCCATGTAAAACATCACTTCCCAACTATAGCCACACTCTAGGTTCTTGAGAAGATTTTTAAATGACCCCGCCTTGGTTTTTTGTTTTTTTTTTGCCTTTTCTTGATTATCTCCCCTTGCAAGGGGAGCTGGTTCAGCTAAATAAACTTGAATCCTCTTTATCGTAGTACATGCTGTGCTCAGTTTGGTTGAAATTGACCTAGTGGTTCTGAAGAAGATGAAATTGTGAAAAGTTTTCGACGCTGATGTAAAAGACTCTGTCTTTTATTTCAAGTGAGTGAATGCTTTCTAAATAAATCAATTCAGAAGAATTAAATATGACACAAGTACAATTCAATTACCATATTCTCAGATTTTCCAAGCTGCCATCTTTAATCTTGAAAGTTATTAAAAATTTGGTGTTACATGTATATCTACAAGATATTATTACTGAATAGATCTAATTAAGATTAGGTTCTTTGATCCTCTCCTGTATATATTTTAAATAAACACACTTGTGTAGCAATATATTTAACAGATCAAAGTCTCTAGTTCTTATTAGATTGACGAAATATAGAAACACAATACCCAGCACCTGGTCATCTTCAATTGTGGCAAATTTGACCTTAATTAATTTTCTCTTTTGTATAGATTATAGATTAAAAATGTGCCACTAACCTTTGTTCTTGAGGTACATGTACATGAAAATAATCAGATTAAAGATTGTGATGATTCAAAGTTTTTATCTCAGAACCTTTGCTTGTTATAACTGCACTTTAATATAAAATTACCCGGTGTGGAATTATCTAAACCTGACATTACCCGGTGTGAACAATTGCATAGGCTTTCTTTGCTCGGTCATAAAATGCAGATCTTTCAACATGCTCAATTTGCACCTGCAATTTAAAAATATGTTCATATTT